>NW_017306742.1:0-33094 GCF_000935625.1 Nanorana parkeri
GTGACACAGGGGTCGGAGGTTGGAGTAACAGTGCATAGCAGGGGACGCAGTCATCTGACAGCCCCTAAAGTGTTTTATACAGGGTACATCATTGGAACACAGGCCACCGGAAAGGTGAGTATATTACCCCTTCTACTACAGGAGAGTGCTGTTTGCATTTGTTTAGAGGCCTCTCCTTAAATCAGACTCTGACAGTATCTTATTTCAGGCACTCGGGGTTAGCAGAGGGTGTCTTTAGGCAGAGCTTAGGATTCAGGCAGGTGTCAGGAGCTGGGGCTGTGGCACAGAAAATAATCTCAGGCTCTTCAGAAGGCCACAAATTGCTCCTTAAAACTCCTTTTAAATCTTCTCCTTTATGTAAGAGTCCCACATCTGCCTACGCGCTCCCTGCCGCCGTGGAAGGGTGCATAAAGGCAGACCACAGATCCCATTATTTACCGCTATTCCTGCTTTGTTTTAAAAATAAATAAATAAATAAAAGGGGGAAAAAAACAGAAAACTAAAATCCCCGTCTCTCTCTTTTCATCAGCGCCGGCTATGCGAGTATTTTGATGCGAAGTTCATTTATTTCCACAAAGAGATGATATTGTGCCAGCTCATGCATTGATTGGCTGCCAGGGATTATGACTTCACAGAGAGCCGTCATGATGCATCCCGCATTTCAGAAATACAACAACAGAGGAGATCTTCAGCGGGTAGAAGTGCGTCTGCCTAACAGGCTGCGCTCCCAGCTCCGTCTGCTGAACGCCTTTGTGGGAGGAAAAACGTACGCAGCCGGCTTATTAAGCTGAACAGCAACTGAAGTAAAACTTCATTCCTCACCCCCCGTTCTTCATGATCTCCTACCACATTGCACTCTGATCCCTCGCTGTATGCGTGAGATGATCAGGATTGTTCATACTGAGAGTCATTAACGCCCAGTGATTGGATGAATGGTAAAAGGGCCCCCAGATATAATAATTCAGTATCACCCTGTATGGTGACTGTCCATAGAGATGTGGAGGCATCTTGGTAGACAACTCCTACATCCTGGACTTTTGGAGTTATTAATTGTATCATTATCATGGAGAGAGATGCAAATTAGCTATAAAGTTGCTAGAGGGCCAGACCATTATAAATAGGGAAGCAGGTTGGTTACCACGACAGTAGAAGTGATTTGTTTCTGAAGATTCGGGGAAACAACGCGATTTACCAGCCTTTGAACGCGGGATGATTGTTGGCGCTCGGAGCCATGGAGCGAGTATCAGCAAAACAGCAGAATTCGTTACATGTTCAAGAGCGGCTGTTGTTAAAGTGTTTAAAGACCGGACTGTCAGCCGAAAATCTGGGTCTGAAGGTGCGAATTGTGGCCGTCAGCGACTAGTCAATGTTAGGGCAGAACGGGGGAGGGGCAAGACTGGTACAAGACAACAGAAGGGCAACAGCGCCGTGTCAGATTCCTCCCATCACCTTTCATCATTTCGTGGAGTCACCAGGCGGCCAAATGAAGTACTGATGGGGGGGTCATAATAATCTGTGTACACTCAGTGTATAAATGAGAAGAGCAGAGGGTAGAAGTATCTGCATAAAATTGGTTTCTTGGTTGGAGGGATGCAGTTTTATGTGCTTATTGGCATCCCCTCACACCCTTCTATCCAAGAAGTGGTTAAGGAAATGGTCTCAATTAGGGATGTCCCGATACCACTTTTTTAAGACCAAGTACAAGTACTGTCTAGGGATGCATCGATACTAGTATTGGTATCGGTGCCGATACCGAATATTTGGGCGAGTACTCGTACTCGCCCAAATACTCCGATGCCTAGCCCGATATTTCCTGTATCAGAAAGCCGGGCAGCACGTCATTACACGCTGCCCGGCTTCCTGATTGGCCGGGAAGCCGGCTCCATGCTCCCTCGTCACTTGTTCCCTCGTTATCTCATGATGAGAAAGCATGGAGCCGGCCTCCCGGCCAATCAGGAAGCAGGGCGCCGCATCATTACACGGCTTCCATGATTGGCCAGCAAGCCGGCTCCATGCTTGGGACGGCTTTCTTGTTAATCGGGAAGCCGTTTGGCGAGTCTTTATATGCCGCTTGGCTTCCTGAATTTGATTTCTGGTACTCGGTATTTGAAGAACCCGCGTGATCCATCCGCCGTGACTGGGGTGCCATTAGAAACCCACAGCGTGATCGTGGGTGATGGGCGACTCCATGACTGCGTGGCAATCCGCGCGGTATTGTGCACCATTGCCGTGCGGTCACAGATCGCCCGGTGTGCACCGCCCCTAAATTAACATAATGCCTTCTATTATGATCCTTCTATAAAGGTCCTTGTTTAAGCACTTCCTGTTACAGAGTGACAACACTCCTGCTCCTGCATTGCCACCCTGGCTTCCAATTGAGATTGCAAGCAGCTTTGCTGACACCCATAAGGCAGGCATGGTCTACTGTTGAGGGAACCCACCCTGAGAAGTACCACGCACCCATCGCTGGGGGTGCATGTAGACAGGAAGTGGCTACAGAAGATCAGCAGCACTGAGATGGAACAAAGGATTAAGAAATGTAAAATAGTATTTTAAAAATTCAACAATTGTTGATGATAGACAGCGACTTAACAAACACAATGTCATTCAGTTGAGGCTTCCATATTGACACCCCCCCTCTTCTTTTAAGGCAGCCACCAACCTGGCTTCATTATGCTGCGGCTGTCAGAACTGGTCCATTCTTCTGTTGATTCCCCCGGGATACGTAATCCAGATCTAATACAGGTACATGTGACTCACCCGTTGCTACCACCACTTCCACTTTGCATTGTTCTTTTCTTATTCCGCGTTTTCCATTATTATTTAACGCGGATCTCTCTGGTAATTAGTGTGAGCCCATTGAAGCTCCCACAATGCTTTTAGGTGATGCTCTCACATCCTATAGACAATGACGCAGTGAGATTCCTTCCATTATACGACTTCTTTACATACAAAGATTCCGTGAAAAGTTGATACAAATGTTTCCATTGTCTTTAAGTATCTTTTTTGTTGCAGTCACAATATTCCTGTTCAGGTTCAGCAGCACTCCTCCAGCACTCATGTGGGTGCAGCTGGTTGTTTTATTGGATTTGTGCCGCAGCAGCTTTTCTAGTTTTTGAAAGAACAAAGATGTTTTTTTTTAATGCAGATTCATTTCATTGTCTTTGATATTTCGTTTTGATTTCATATATTTCCGTCATCGTGTTAGTAATAATAACGTCTTACGTTCATGTACGGTGTGTATTTATTGTAGTTAGACGGATATCCCTTCCTTTTATTATTTTGGATTTATATACTTTTTCTTTCTTCTGTAGCCCGGATGAAGGGGGAGAGGTTTGCAATTCGTTTCCTTCCAAATAAAAATTCGGATGAATTTCCGAATCCCAATTTCCAAATTTCAGATCCCGTCTCGAATTTCATTCAAAAAGGAAACTGAATGGGACATGTGACTTTTCTGACCAATCAGATGTGTTTTTCGGTTTAGTGCCTCCGAATGGGTCTGAACACGAATTTTCAATACGGCAACATGGGAGCCATATACAGTATATACATAGAATACTAAAGCTGAGGCTCCCAGACCCGAATGGCATTCAGGATCCGGATTTCCGAATTGCATTCGGGAGCTACCACATGCCGTCAGCAGCAGATCCTTTAAGTCCTGTAAGGTGTGAGGTGTGGCCTCCATGGATCGGACTTGTTTTCCCATCCCACAGATGCTCTATTGGATTGAGATCTGGAGAATTTGGAGGCCAAGTCATCACCTCAAACTCATTGTTGTGTTCCTCAAACCATTCTTGAACCATTTTTGCAGTGTGGCCGGGCGCATTATCCTGCTGAAAGAGGCCACTGCCATCAGGGAATACCGTTTCCATGAAGGGGTGTACTTGGTCAGTAACAATGTTTAGGTCGGTGGTACGTGTCAAAGTAACACCCACATGAATGGCAGGACCCAAGCAGAACATTGCCTGGTGCCACCTCTTCCCCATGTAAGTGACACACACGCACCCGGCCATCCACATAGCTCTGTGGTCCAGTCAACACCTCAAACTCATTGTGTTCCTCAAACCACAGGAGTGAGCTTGGAGCGTTGGCTAACATCCACATGAATGGCCAGACCCAAGCAGAACATGTATCCCTAAAGTTGACTGCCATTGATAATACGTTTGCTTGCTCTTACAGGCTTTCGCTCAGTCGCAAAACATTGGCTTGCCACTCACTTCTCACTATATTGTTTGCATCCAATCCGAGGTTCCTTCAAGAGCCTTCTTCATGTTTGAGAGCTGCCATTCTGTATATATCACGGTAAAAAATAGGTCAAGGCAACCGGACTTGTCCAGTTGCCTTGACTTATGTTTTACAGATATACCATGACCTGGATGAATGAGAACCTTCACAGACATAGGCCATTCTGGAGTTATGAATCTCCAAAACAAACTGTGAAATGTATCCGATTCGTGATCCAGTGCCTCTGACCTACACCCACCAGCAATACAATTGTGCAAACTTACTTACCCTCTCATAAGAGTCACTCAGCAGGTATGTACTAGCTGGCAGACTTCTAGTCCTCTTGAAGTTGCTTTATATAAGCATAACAAAACATTTAAGAAAGTCTGGATACAATCAAAAAAAATATCGACCTGGATAAAACAAATGTTGGTTTCCCTTTAAAAGAAAGGGGATTTTTGAGTGTTTTTGCTGATATTCTCCAGAAAACGATGTGGAATTGTTAAACAAGGAGAGAAATGCGCACTCCCCTATAAACAAAGAGTAAAAGATTATTGACAAAGCTATAGATCTCGGCAGTACAGAAGCCCTTTATCTAATTTCAAAGTCCTGGGAGTCTTCAGTGAGAGCCTGGAGGTGGGGGACAGCGGCCGATCGTCAAGGCGTACCGATGAAATGTGCTGTATAACTCACTCCAATGCCCGGGAGGATTCTCCCGCTGATAACTTATTTTCTTTCAATACAATGCAGGGAGAAAGTTCTTTTTCCACAATCACTATAGGTATTCCCTTATGCCTGGTACTTTTCCATCTAAACAGCTACAGTAAGCAGAATAAGTGAGATCGCAGCAATGTACAGATGTTATAAAGTAACGATAAGCTTCCTCATACCTAAATGAACATATAAAAGAGCAGCATGAGTTGCCACAAAGACAAGTGTCCATCAACGGAAACTGTAACTAAATGAAGGAAGGAAAAAATAAATACATTTCATAATAACAAGCCCCAGTAGGTCCACAAAAGGCAAAATCCCCTCACAATGAGTCAATGTTATTGACTATAACAGCAATATAAATTCCATTCTCTCTGCAGTGTGAAAAGCCCTGAGATTAGTATTTTCGTAGCAAAGCATCCAAACTTCTTTAGAAAAAAATCTACCGCCTCTGTTAACACCATTTTGGTCACCAGGGGCGTAACTAGGAATCACAGGGCCCCATAGCAAAATTTTGTATGGGGACCTGTGATTTCCAGTTATGCCCCTTGCAGAGCCCACCTGATATCCTAAACAGCCCACCTGAGAGTGACCCTGCAGAGCCAATAGACTCTATGGTGGGCTCTGCAGGGCCTCAGGTGGGCTGGTCGCACCCCTGCATACCACTTCCCTATCAGCCCCGATCCGCTGTCAGCCTTCTCCACCGCCTGGCCCCGCCTCCTCCTCCTCCACGGTCTGCACACCTCTTACCTGTCAGCCCCGATCCGCTGTCCGCCTCCATGGTCACTGGCAGGCCCTGCCTCCTCCGTTGCCCAGCCCCACCACCTCTTCCATCGTCGGGCCCACCTCCTCCTCTGCTTCTGACGCCGGGCCCAGCCTTCCTCCTCCACAGCTGCTGGCTGTCACTGACTCAGCAGCGGTAAGTGACTCAGCAGGTAAGTGAGAGGAAATTTCTCATCTTAGTCAGCTGTTACCAAAACAGGCATCCTGATTGGAAGACCGTCACGTACCTGGAGTGAGACCGGATGGAGGAAGTGGTGCCCCATGCGTTCCTTGTCCAGTATCCCTGGATGTGGTGACAGAGAGCACAGGACACAGCACTGGTGCCTGAACTGAAGCTGACCAGATGCAGGGCCAGAAGCCAAGTCGGGGTTACGAGTCAGGGTCAACGTAATCAGACAATGGAAGTACCAATTTAGGAGCCAGAAGCGTGGTCAAGAGACGACCCGGGGTCAGGAGCCAAAGGTCAGAGCGGGTACAGGCAGGAAGCAAGACAAGTCTGAAGGAAGGCTGAGGTTGCATGGGTATGAAGCAGGCAGGAGGATAATCAAGGCAAGCCGGGCCAGAAACTGGATACAAATCACAAGGAACTCAGGACAACAGGAACAGCTGAAGATCAATCAGCAAGGAGGAAGCGTCCAGCGTGCTTGTTTATGCATAGTCCCCTTGATGTCATTTCCTGTGTGAAACCTTGCTGGAAGGCGCACGCATCCCGCACACTTGCCGATGCGCATGTATGCGTACGTTCGTGCATAGCATAGCACATATTTACCTTTCACCTTCAGTATAGGTTTCCGGGCATGTGCAGAGATGTGTGCTAAGCCTTGCTTGTACTGAGCATGTGCAAGAACTTTAGAACAAACAGGACTTTTCTTACAAAGACTTCCCGATAATTCCAGTTCTGGTAGCAAATATACATTTTGCATTGCTAGTCACTTCCTGTTTTGGTGACAACTCTACAATTTTGGGTTTCCAATTAATTTCTGTACCAGAAACAATCATTACCGAGACAAGTGATCCCACAGAGGTTCTAAGCCTTCCACACAATATCCAAACTAAGAAAAAAATAAAAAAGTTTTGGCTTTAAAGCCCCACCACCACCACCATTCCTCTGATCTAAACTACTAACACATTTTCTTCTTCTACATTATATGGGGGATGGCAAATGTATATTTTTACAGAAAATAGCTTGGAAGGAAGATAACATATCATCAGAAAAGCTATATATGATACAATATATCAAAGAATCAATACTTATGCAGTCAACACATCTAAAGACTGGCAATCTGCAATATATTCAATGTTTTATCTTGGGTTTAGATATCTTCTAAGTCTATTGGTCCATTAATTAAAAAAAAAAAAAAAAAACTTCCATAGATAAGACAACATTTAAGGACAAATGAATTATATAAAAAATGATTTATCTAAGTAACCTTGTTTGTGCATGCACCGTATAACAGACACCAGTGCTCCATAAAGGTCTGGAGTAGACAGGGAAGCCTCTCCATGACACCCCTCCATATTTGTGGGCAAAGGCGACACAATACACTGTATAATGCTGCATAATGGCTACTATCTCAAAGTTGCTGGAAAGCGACTTGTAAAATGCAATTTGGGGACTTCTGCTCTTCATAGGAAATATAAAGCTACCTCCTCGTGAATCACTGGCCCCTCCCCTTTTAGATTGTAGGCCCTCAGGGGCAGGGCCCTCCTTACCATCTTGTCTTGAATTGTATTGTATTGTAATGTCTTCCTTACATTGTGAAGCGCTTCGCAAGCTGTTGTCGCTATATAAATCCTGTATAATAATAATAAAGCAGCAGCCAGATACACACAGCCCGAAGTTTACTGACTTCTTTTATCCTGACTGCACTTCCACTTTAAATGAAGAAGGATTACTATGTGCAAAATCAAATTAGCTTGTTGGCATTAATATCTTGTTATCGTGTTTTCCCCGGATAATACGAGCTGCTTCCCTGCCGCAGAGCACAGGATGAGCGAACATCGGGAGTCGCCGCAGCTGTTCAGGCAAACGACACACAGGTCCTGTGCCAGCTGCCTGCGCCCGCTGCGTGCCCGGCGTCGCTCTGCCCGTGCCGGCTCAGCCTCCGACCCCTCCCCTCTCTCTACCAGCGGAGAGGGAATGAAGGAAAGAAAGTAACAATTCATCTGTCTTAATACAGTTTTCACTTTACTATCCTCCGCTCGATACAATGTAATGAACCGTAACACCCGGCAATTTAAAATACAAAAGCAAAATCGGGGAAATAATGGGATTTAAACTATGACAGGCGTAGCGTGACAGGAATGTTGTCATCAAACGCTGTGCAAACAGAGATTCCGGGAAAGCTTATGAATGACACACGCAGGAGCTCCACTCAGAGCCAATAGTTCAGTTGTGGGTGTTTTGATGTACCTCTAAAAGGCTTCAGTGCCAAGATAATCCAGCAATAGTTTGTGTCTCTGCCACTCTTAGAAGGTCATGATGAAGGTGTCACCTTATCACAGATGGACTCCACCATTACCTTTTTCGTTTACAAAAGGAAGATCTATTGGGTGAAACTGATGCCGCCATAAAAAAAAGTTTAGCTGAGCTGGGAATTATAATGGAGGGATTTTTAATGACCCAGCGAGGCATAGGAATCCAGCCTATGACCGGGCTTGTGTAGTGGGATTAAGATATGAACCCATATATTTTATTTCTTATCCTAACTCATAGTTATCATCTTGTCGATCAAGATAACTAGAGGTCAGGTAGGACATTAAGACTTTGTAGAGCAGGTATTTCGAGAGCCCGGGGCAAATTCTTATTCATTTTTTCCTTAGCAGCCAAAATCTCCATAGCTCGATCTTGGAAATCAGAAAGGGTTCCATTTTCTATGGTTCTGTCTAAACTAAACTGGGTCATGATTCATGAGAAACTCCATAGCATATCAAAAGACAGATATCTTAGTTTCGAAGAAGTGTGGAAACCATGGCTGTCGCACCAAGGGATTTCAAATCTGTCGGGCATCCTACCCATGTCCTTGTGTTAGATAAGGCTGCGGATAGTAGAACTCTATGTATTTGCAAGTCTATATTTGTATATTTGTTTTTCTTTTGCTTTTGTGTTAAACTTCTCCTTTTTATTCTTTAAATACTTTTAATTCTCCCTTTTTTTTTCTCTCTAATTAAAAAGTGTTTCCATTTAATTTTCCCCCTGGTGGGGGATGTAAACCTCCCACCTAGAGGAATTTAGCACCGATAGATAAGGTGATATATAGCGGTACCCAGAACCATATGAGAGAATGAACGAATGCACCTCATACGCTGTTGGCATTGTAAGATGACCGATCGCTATATTATGCTGTTATTATTTTGACACATATGCTGGATGACTATATAACCGTTTTGTCACTTTTTCTATTGCTGTATGCGCCTTGAAGTCTATAAATATGGAAACCAATAAAAAACTTTGAAACCCAAAGACTTTGTAGATCAAGGTAACTGGAGGTCATGTAGAATATTTAGACTTTGTAGATCGAGATAACTGGAGGTCATGTAGGACATTTAGACTTTGTAGATCAAGGTAACTGGAGGTCATGTAGGACATTTAGACTTTGTAGATCAAGGTAACTGGATGTCATGTAGGACATTTAGACTTTGTAGATCAAGGTAACTGGAGGTCATGTAGGACATTTAGACTTTGTAGCTCAAGGTAACTGGATGTCATGTAGGACATTTAGACTTTGTAGATCAAGGTAACTGGATGTCATGTAGGACATTTAGACTTTGTAGATCAAGGTAACTGGAGGTCCTGCAGGACATTTAGACTTTGTAGATCAAGGTAACTGGAGGTCATGTATGACATTTAGACTTTGTAGATCAAGGTAACTGAAGGTCATGTAAGATATTTAGACTTTGTAGATCGAGATAACTGGAGGTCATGTAGGATATTTAGACTTTGTAGATCAAGGTAACTGGAGGCCATGTAGGACATTTAGACTTTGTAGATCGAGGTAACTGGAGGTCATGTAGGACATTTAGACTTTGTAGATCGAGGTAACTGAAGGTCATGTAGAATATTTAGACTTTGTAGATCAAGTTAACAAGACTTCAGTGATAGAAAATCATAAACATATTTCTGACCTTGTCATAAGGAACAATAAGTTCAATACCATCTTTACCGTAGTAGACATTTGCTTATCAGTTCAACAGTTAAAGTTCAAAATAACAAAAAACTAAACCTGTGCTTTGTCCATGTAAGGTTCACTTACCTTTCTCCTCCCCAGCAAACTGTTCTTACCTTCCCCTTTGCTTCTCTGTTAAGCCTTTCAAGTGCCATGAGTGAAGAGGGGAAGCCATGTGCAAGCACAAAATTTCAACATGGAACCTACACAGGGCTGAGGTCTATCTCCCCACCCCATGTGACAGTGCTTAGCCAATCACCAAGTCCCAGAAATCTCACATGGGTTGAATCAGAGTAAGGCATGTTTCTCCATACCTGAAAGTACTGGATATATTACTTTGTTCCTGTTGGCCAAATGGAGCCGAGGGGCAGCAAAAGGAAAGAATGTACTGATGTTGAGGAAGGACGTTAAGTGAACCTGTTGCAAGACTTTCTAATCCATCAAACAACCTAGGCCTGGCCTGCCCTCCCCTCCCCCTGCTTATAAGGAAGATATTTTTTTTGTCTTCATGAGTAGCTCTCAGATGCATAAGCTCTCCAAAATCTTCATAGTAGCTCAAAACCAAAAAGCGGGTGGTGGTGTTTTTGTTACGTAGAGCAGTTATGAAAAGCTCTATGCATCTATTCTTCATTTGCCTGCGTGCCTACAAGAGCAGACCATGCCACGTTGTCAATACGTCTGTGCGCCCACAAATCATTGCATGCTAATAAAATAATTATAATTATTTTATTTTTCTTTCAGCTGAATGTATTATATGACACAAATTGGAATGAGGGTGATGGCTATTCGGACCTGAATCTTTTTATGTCCGGACAGAGAAAGGGACTTTTCTTGTTAACTGTAGCAAATTAAAATTCTGCAGACCGTCTGACAACGCAAATGAAGGAAACCGAAAATGAATTTAAACCTCGGCATAAAAGAACAAATATTTTAATGGAAAAAAAAAAACAAGCTTCTTTTCCTAGTTGTCAGTCGAGAATTCAGAGTGGGCCAGGAAAAAAAAAAACAATGCGAGATCTGACATTTATATACAGAAAAAATTACAGGGCTGTACAAAAATTATTCAAAACTAGTCTGAAAAAAACGAATTTTGCCTTCTCGCTGCTACAACCTTAACCTTCTCAATAATTCCTTTTAACTTGTCCATTTATACAGTACATATAAAAAAAAAAGATATTTTAAAGCGGAACATTATTCATTAAGAGCAAAGTAACAAGTACACTTAACAGCCCACCGCCCACTGCTAACACTTGCATTACAGCCTTTGGTCCCAGTGACTGAATGCACAGGCACCCAATGCTGCATTGTGCAAGGAAGAGGAGCAAATCACATGCTTCCCCACTCCTGGAACCTGGAAGGTGTGGGGTGCTAGATTTCTTATAGCGGTGGGTATTTACATTCCAAGGAGAGTACTAGATGTATAGAAGGAATAATTCCCCCTTAAGCAGTTCTCCCAGGATTGGTGGCCAAAGGTTGGTTCTTTACTCTGACAAGGTGTGCAAGGAGAAAAGCACCAAAAGCAGAATGTATGAAGTCCAGATTTGATTTTATTCAGTATCTTGTATCATAAAAAGCTAATGAGTTTTGGGGGGTTCAAAGAGTTCATCAGGGCTCAGCATGTACTAGACTGAAAAAATCAGAGGAATCCTGAGGAGCATTTAGTATGTTCATTCCAGATGCCTATTAACTAGTTTGCCAAGATATCAAAAAAGGAAAGGAAAAGTTGGGGTTTTTTAGGCAATCCAATGACAACTCCAGAGAAATAGTAGATCATATAAAATTAAGTTTTAATGGTGATATTAATTAAAAAAGAGCTAATATAAAAACAGTCAGCTGGTCAGATTGCTCCCTATGTGCTCACTCCATTCAACCTACCATTAAGGATGTATATAGTAGACATTTAGTCAAAACAGTATATATTAGGTAATAAAGGCATAAACCGATTAAGGTTTCAACATTGAAACATCATACATTGTATAATGGTGAATGGTATGGTTGATGGTGACAGAGCAAATTGTTCAACGTTTCACGCAAAAACATTGAACAATTTGCTCTGTCACCATCAACAATACCATCCTTAATGGTAGGTTAAATGGAGTGAGCACATAGGAAGCAATCTGACCAGCTGACTGTTTTTATATTAGCTTTTTTTAATTAATATCACCATTAAAACTTAATTTTATATGATCCACTATTTCTCTGGAGTTGTCATTGGATTGCCTAAAAAACCCCAACTTTTCCTTTCCATTTTTGATATCTCCTGCTACAGGGGTGTGGCACCTAAAACACAGATCCAGGCAAACCCTCATTAAACTAACTAGTTTGCCAAGCCTTAATGAAGGGGGGCCCTTTAACCCCCCCCCCATGTTGGGTTTAAACTCTTCCCAACTCCATCCAAAACTAAACAAAAAAGGTGTTGGTTACATTTGCATTATATTATGATTTTAGAGAGAAAGTACTTACACCCACTGTAAAGAATACTGTACATAGGACATATCAGTATGCCAACACTCAGACAGTCAGGAACAAATCAGCTAATGGATGACTCTCCTTCTTCTAGCATGGCTTGCTCACAATTTACAAAAATATTTACTTGCTGCTGGGAGTTGAACAGCCACCACAACATGCATTAGCCTTTCTCTCTGTGTGAGGAGGCAGAACCTACATAACAGCATGAATAATTCTTCTGTTTCAAGGAAAACAGCAAAATACCTGCCAAAGGATTTTTAGATCGGTCCGTGCAGTTCTGAGGTTTACAAAAGTCTAAGGTAGCAAACCACAGTCGTGTCTGGCAGGGATAGAGACCTGATTTCTTTGGTAAGAACACTTATAAGCTCATCTCTCTTTCACTCTCACCTCCTATCAGCATGTCCACTGCGAGGACATGAGCACTGCAGTGCAACTGTTTGGCTCGTTGTGCTGCCATTTGCCTCTCCCAGTCAAAACTCTGCTGTACAGGGACTACAGGAGGCTAATACCAAGGTACAGTAATGCACTTAGGCCTGGTTCACACCTGGGCGTTTTACAGCGCGTTCCTACACGCTGTAAAACGCTCAACATGTGAAAACCAATAATTGCCTATGGGCATGGTTCCCACCTGGGCGTATTTCAGCGCGTAGGAACGCGCTGTAAAACACCCTACGCCCAAAGAAGTACAGGAGCTTCTTTGGGGCGTATTTGCCGCGCGTATCCATTAGGATACAGCCGGATAGCCCTCGGAAATCGCGGTAAAGACGCGTGGCACGAAACGCGCGGCAAACGCGCATATTCCGTGCGCCCAGTTGTGAACTCAGCCTTACACTGCTTACATTCAACAAAATCTGCCTGGAATTAAACTTTAAAGGAAAATAATTAGAGTTTGGGGTCAGTTGTATTTTAAGCTTTACAGTTTATGTTTTAAAACTGAAATGTTTAACGTCGGACTTTAAATATATAATCTGTGATTTATAAACACACATTTAATACATGACAAAGGACCCCTAGACTGAACTGAAATGTCAGGTGGGGCAAAGCTCTAATTCCTTTATGTAGGTGAGGAAATCACATGACAAGGAACCTGAAGGTTGACTGGCTGGCTGGACAGAAACATTGAATATTAGTTAATTGTAATATAAAGTTTTAAACAGACATTTACGACAAAGGATCCGCATAGTGCTACAGGTTAGCTAAAGAGACAGCTCAACAGATACCGTCAAGCTGGAGGCTGGCTTTGTCTGACTGAAACCTCGGCTGAAGCCCAGCTCTCAATCACCTATGTAAGTGAGGCAGAGGAAACACATGACAAAGAGCCTAAAGGTCTACTTGCCTGCTGGACAGAAGACTGCATCACACTCAAATGTAATGTAAAGACTAAAGACTCATCTCTTCAGGGAAGCCTATCCCACCTCAACCTAACCGCTGAACCATCACATTCTCAAATAATTCCTCCCCACACAGCTACCTCCTCATGTATCACTTCCCCCTCCCTTTTAGATTGTAAGCCCTCAGGGGCAGGGCCCTCCTTACCATCTTGTCTTAAATTGTATTGTGATTGTAATGTCTTCCTTATATTGTAAAGCGCCGCGCAAACTGTTGGCGCTAAATAAATACTATGTAATAATAATAATAATTTAATAAACCGACGGGTTAGCTAAAAAGACAGCACAACAGAGGCCGTCAACCCTGAGGCTGGCTTTGTCTGACTGAAACCTCGGCTGAGGCCCAGTTCTCAATCACCTATGTAAGTGAGACACGTGACAAGGAGCCTAAAAGTCTTGCTGGTTGAACAGAAGACTTTTTTTTTTGACCATAAGGAAAGCAAATGTAGACAAAACTAGTTTAGTACTTTAAAGGAGAAGTGAGTGCTTTTCACTCCCCTCATAGTTCTAGCCGAGCTGTGACAATGAGACTGTCACAGGTCGGCTCAGTAGATCGGGAGGTGAACAAACACATACCGGTGTTCGCTCACCTCTCGATCCTGTCACGGCTCTCTGCCGTGACAGGGGAGGGGCTGGATTCCCCCCTCCCCGCTCCGATCCGCCAGCGCTGACTGGCGGAACGGACAGGGGAGGGAGCGGCTCTAGATAGTCAGAGCCAGCTGTCACTCACGCAGCTGGGCGGATCTCGACATCGATGTCGGGATCCGCTCCGGCTGCGGCGCCTCAGTATACCGCGAGCTGTAGCTCGCGGTATACTGAGCCTAGGGTGACGGGAGGACGCCAGTTTGTGTCCTCCCGTTACCCTAAGGAGAACTATGGGGGAAAGCCCTGACCCCATAGTTCTCCTTTAACAAGCGTTACAAATATGGACCATAATCTATCCTTAAACCTAAAAATACACAAGCTTCTATAGCCAATCACACGTGTGACATGCACGTTGTGTTTATTCGACTTCAAGTTTCTCAGTCATTACTGACACGTCTCTTTCCTGCAGGAAACTAAAAATTGTAGGTGTTATTTTCCCAGGTTTGTGTGCAAGCCGCTAATATGTCAACATAAAGTGATATTAACAGTCTTTAGAGTGAAATAATCTGATTTCTGCATCACTGACACTGAATGTCAATATTCACCGAGATCACAGGAACGGAGGAAAAGGGGAACGATCGAAAACCTTTACAAGTTACCGTCTTACTTTAAAGTGTACGTTTACGTAAGCTGATCACCAATAGAAAAACAAAAAAAAGCACAAGCTGTTACTATAACAAATAAAATATGTGCTAAAAAGACTTGAAAGATTAAAGGATTTATTTTTTATAAGAGGGAAGTGACACTAAACTCAGAAGATAAATCTTAAAAATATATTCAAGTACCTTAACTATGAACAACAATGTATCTTATTTGTGTATAACTCGGCTGTAGAGCCTCCAATCATCTCTGAATTGGTGGTGACACGGTCCTTCCTTCTGGAGGGGGGCTACTTGTGTTCCTCATGGTCCCTGTGTGTGTTGTAAAGTAGTCACGGCTCCAAGCTCGCTCCCGTGATGGACTACAATCTCATGTTTAGTTTACTAATTTGTATTGAGATTGTAGTCCATCTCGGGAGTGAGCTTGGAGCGGTGACTACTTTACAACACACACAGGGACCATGGGGAACACAAGTAGCCACTCACAACGCACATCAGTATTTCATATACTGTAGATGGATTAAATGGAGGGTTTATTTATTAATTGTTTACAACTGTAGGGGCCCCTGTTATATTGTTCTTCTTATATGTACAAACACCTCTCCATTATCACTTGGAAATATACACTCACCGGCCACTTTATTAGGTACACCTTGCTAGTACCGGGTTGAACCCCCTTTTGCCTTCAGAGCTGCCTTAGTTTTTCATGTCATAGATTCAACAAGGTGTTGGAAACATTCCTCAAGAGGTCCATATTGACATGATGGCATCACGGCCCAAAGTGTGCCAAGAAAATATGCCACCACACCATGACACCACCACTACCACCACCAGCCTGAACCGCTGATACAAAGCAGGATGGATCCATGCTTTCATGTTGTTTACGCCAAATTCTGACCTGACCATCTGAATGTCGCAGCTGAAATCGAGACTCATCAGACCAGGCAACGTTTTTCCAATCTTCTATAGTCTAATTTTGGTAAGCCTGTGCGAATTGTAGCCTCCTTTTTCCTGTTCTTAGCTGACAGGAGTGGCACCCGGTGTGGTCTTCTGCTGCTGTAGCCCATCTGATTCAAGGTTGGACGTGTTGTGCGTTCAGAGATGGTATTCTGCAGGATGTAACGAGGGGTTATATGGGTTACTGTTGCCTTTCTATCATCTCGAACCAGTCTGGCCATTCTCCTCTGACATCAACAAGGCATTTTCATCCACACAACTACCGCTCACTGGATATTTTCTCTTTTTCGGGCCATTCTCTGTAAACCTGAGAGATGGTTGTGTATGGAAATCCCAGTAGATCAGCAGTCTCCGAAATACTCAGACCAGCCCGTCTGGCACCAACAACCATGCCACATTCAAAGTCACTTAAATCCCCTTTCTTCCCCATTCTGATGCGCGGTTTGAACTTCAGCAAGTCGTCTTCACCACGTCTAGATGCCGAAATGCATTGAGCTGCTGCCATGTGATTGGCTGATTAGCAATCTGCGTCACCAAGCAATTGAACAGATGTACCTAATAAAGTGGCCGGTGAGTGTATTTATTCTTGTATTTGCCGCACAGAAGCTGTTCTTCAAATCTATTGCTTTACCACAGCCATGAAAACGGCGACAGATTTTAGTTCAGACAATATCCCTTCACTTTTGTTCCTGTGCATCTTTTATCCACCTACACAGTCAGCGCTGACAGCAAACAGCAAAACAACAGGTAGCGAGAGCGACTCGTCGAAAAAAAATAAATACGAAGTGAAAAAAACCCCGCCTTCGTCTGCAATCAACCTCCCGCCAGCAATGGACTGAACATGTATTTAATCTGTGGGCTGGCAGTGGACGTAACATAAAAAAAAAAGCTTCCCATTATGTAAGCCTGCTGTATTATAAATACTTTTACCAAGGATCGGCAGGAAGTCTATATCCTAAGGGATCTGCCCACCCATTTCATATACATATAAGCAACCCAGCAGCAATTCGTATCTCCATGGTGGGAAGATGTGAACACAATGCACACAAAGCAATAGATTGCCCAGCAACGCCCAGTGAGGTGGAACATTCTATTATGACCAGTTCGCTGTGAGCCCTTGTGATACATGATTTTATGTTGGGTACAGGAAACTATGGTCTGTTTAAGTGAGCTTCTATTTTACTTTAGTAACACAATGTTTCTCTAACATTTTGCTGGCTTGCTGTACCATGTTCTTATTTCTTATGTTATTATTACTGTTTTACATCACTGGATCTGTAGATTGCCCCTCTTGTGGGTGTCTGTAGTTCACTACAGCAGCTTGAGATGACAGCTGCCCTGTCTGGCCAAGACGTGTTTGTGGGTGGCTGCACACACTGCTGGTTGGTTGCTCATAGAAGGAAAATATGATCAAGTAGGTTAGATGAACTGGCCCAACTGCTAGGGAATCACCACGATAAGCCAGCACTTGCAGCATCCCCACTCTCCCTTCACTGGTCTTGGAAACCACAATGGAACACTCCAGCGTACATTGAATTGGGAAGCTGCCTTATTGTCCCAACTGCTCTGGACCTTGCAGGAGGGACTCTGCTCTTCTTGGGACCACCCATTCTACAAAAAGACACAGCCAAGCACCCTATATCCTGACCTCTTTCCCCTCATCACTTCCACAACTCCACCACCTGCCATTCCTAGCAAAAATGTCTTAGGATATATCGCATGCCACTCCAAGTGAGGCTATGTTCAGTTGCAGTACATCTCAGGTGCTGGCTCAGCTCGTCTCCACCGACGCAATCAATAGTTGCAGCAACTGCCTTTGAAAAAGCACCGTGCCTAGCTCAAAATGCGTCAATTAAGAGCTTGAGAGATGTGAAGTCACCAGCACTCCAGACATGTAATTGCGCCTCACCTATTTATTGTGAAGAACAATGCCACAGACATATATAGTATACTGATGTTTTGGGGTCCCTTTTTCAAGGCAATACAGAGTCACTTGTGAAAGGGACCCTGCTAGGCCCCCCAAAACATCAGTATATATGTTGTGAATTGGGTGTTATGATCACCCAGGACTCTCAGCCAGAGGGGCTGAGAGGTGTCAGGAAGCAAGGGTTTGTCTGGGTTCTGCTTGGGATCTTGGAACTGGGTGATTCAGGAGGGATGAGATCTCCAGTCCTGGGACCAGGCTTTAGCAGTGACCAGCACCTAATGATTGCACAGCCCTTAATAAAAGGATGCTAGTTACGGGAATTAGATCTTGCTGGGAAATAGGAACAGACCGTGGTCAGGGGTCAGGAGGACTCCCCCAGAAGTCAGAGAGGAGTCAGGTGAGCTCCTGCTGGGATAGGAACAGATGGTCTTTGAGTTTAAAGTGGAGGCAGATGGTGTGTGTGTGTGTGCTGAAGGCACACAAAGGCAGCCAGGGAGGCTGGGAAGAACTGGTGAGGCTAGAAGAGACGCGAGGCCAGAGGGGCCACCAGTACAAGTCTGGCACAGCACTTCCAAGAGGACCAGTGCTAATGTTGAAGTGGAAAGTGGAAGCCAGGAGGCTAAACTTGTGTTATGTTGCAAGTATGGCATGGGGGTTATGCTGATCAACCCCTGCGAGGGTATCCAAGGTGGATGTATGAACTTTTGTTTGAATATAAGTTGGCTACCAAGCCCTTAAACAGAAGATATTGTGAGTGGACTGCATCGTTAAAGCACTCACCATATCTGCTAATATCCCCCAAACATCACAATGTCTGTGGCATGGTTCTTCACAATAAATTTGTGAGACGCAATTACACTTCTGGAGCGCTGGTGACTTTGCGTCTCTTGATCTGGTTTTTGCACAGCGCCATCCGATGCTATCACCCTGGGCACCCACCTATTCTTTATAGATCTAGTACCTTCAGGAGTGCCGCTTTCATATATGAATAGAATAAGGGCCGTTCTTGTTAGCTTTGTAATAAAGAAAGAATATTATATTGCATCTCAGCATGCAGTGATCCTGCAAAATAAACTAAAATGCTCTTTGGAGATGTAGTTCTGGCAGCGTCAAGGGAAGGTGATATAAACGCCGCAACTACCCTTCCACCAAGCCCTGCACCTGCACCACGACTGACCTGGGGCCCTAAAGAAAATTAAAAAAGGGCATAGAAGCGCATACACAGAGCCCTCCTATTAACTAGACCTACAAATCTGTATCTATAAACATTAAAAAGACTACGGTTTCCCTTTATTCACAAACATTCCGCCAACCTCACAGTCTGAGCTATGGCGACGGAATGCAAAATGCATTCTTGAACACAGTGTGTACAAAAAATAAATAAATGACGAGCCTTTCACAGACTTTTACGGACTCACAAGTCACAAGGCTGCGGATGACGGAATTGAAATCACCATTTATTACTCAAAGCTCTCATCTGCCGATAATTGGCGATACCGCGCCGAACGCCGTAAAAAAAAAAAAACACGTCTCGTGCGCACTTTGAAACATCCGTTACTCTTTAAATTCTTCCTTTCTAATGACAGGTTGTTCTCGGCAGCTTCTTTGTATTTTTAGCTGTTCCAGAAATAATGTCATTCGGCGAGTTGGTGCATTACGTTCGAGTCAGTTTGAAGTCTCCGTGGATGGCTCTGTTGCGTTGAAGAATAAGCGCACTTCTACAGCAGCTCGGCTCTTTTAATGCGGCCGGGCCAATTAAGCAAATCTCTTCCTGTGTCCTTCGAGAGCTGTATTGGGATCAAGGATCGGTTTGTTAATTCCTTCTATCCGTACTTATATTTTAAAAATGTCCCCTGCGCTCATTGTAACTGGTGTTTCTGGGTACTTGAATTCGGTTTTTACCTTCCTCGATGTCGGCCCTAAACGGGTATTGCTGTTTGAGTAGATTATTGAAATCACTTCCAGCCAAACACCTGAATTTACAGTTGAAATGAATGAGCAGAATTGTTACCTTGTATTCTGTTGTGGTATATGGCATCAGGAGGGTGACAACCGTTTTATGGGACCCGTATTCTGTGCCACTGCCCCGCCTCCTGTTTGCTCTATAGGCTTTTGGTGGCAATTGGCACACTCAATGAGCCTGGTGTTTAGGAAAGGATTTGGCAAAGTCCGCAGGATAACATTGAATCATCCAATCATATAAAAAGAAAGTCCCAGTTTACAGCACGTATTTCATCAGTACACGATTGGACAACTGAAGCGGATATTCATTTATACAATTTATACAATGTATTCTCAAATCATTTTATGCCTTTTCTCTGATCAGCATGTTTTGTAATCATAGGTATACAAGGAGGCAGTGATATATGTAAATTACATATGCTTCCTGCCTAGTACTTCATGCAAAACCATAGATACAAAGCTTAATTGGATGACATTCAGTTTGCTGAAGGACCGTGTATCATGTTTACCATTTTTTCATGGGGGGGTGTAAATGCATGGTGCCTCTGTCCAGCATCCCGCTCAGCTCCTGGCAACCAGTGACATCAGTGAACTAGGTAGGATGCCAGCCAGAGTATTACAGGTTGCTAAAAGCTCTTACCAAAATGGGATGCTCTTGCCGGAAAGGGGGCCTCACGGCAAGAGGGCATTCTCTGCACCCACGGCCGGATTTCCGACAAGGCCTCCGAGGCCTGGCCTCGGGGGGGCGGCAGGGATCAGGACATGAAGTTCCGGGTGCAGGGCGGGTAGTTGTTTTCTACATTTAGCCCTGCTTTGGGCAAGCAGGGATTAAATGTAGAGCGGGGAAGCCGCTTGTTCGTTTACAAGTGATTTTGGAGAAGTCGCCAAGATCACTTGTAAAACAACTGCACGTCCGTCCTCCCGCCGACCCCCCCATACCTTAATCCTCGCTGGACGCCTCTTCTCTCCTGAGATCTTCAGGATGGAGAGCAGAGTGGAGAATGTCCATTTTGGAGATGTTGCCAAGATCACTTGTAAAACGACTGCATGTCCATCCTCCCGCCGACCCCCCCATACCTTAATCCTCGCTGGACGCCTCTTCTCTCCTGAGATCTTCAGGATGGAGAGCAGAGTGGAGAATGTCCATTTTGGAGATGTTGCCAAGATCACTTGTAAAACGACTGCATGTCCATCCTCCCGCCGACCCCCCCATACCTTAATCCTCGCTGGACGCCTCTTCTCTCCTGAGATCTTCAGGATGGAGAGCAGAGTGGAGAATGTCCATTCTCCACTCTGCTTCTTGTAAACATTGAGAGGGGGGAGAGCTGCACTCGCAACTGACTGCGGAATCTGCCTAGTGACTGTTGTGGATTATAAAAAAGATTTAATTTTATAAATAGTTCCAGCTATACCAGGGGTGGGCAACTCTGGCCATCCCGCTGTACATTAACTACAAATCCTAACATGCCTCTGCCACTTGGGAGTCATGCCTGTAACTGTCAGTCTTGCAATGCCTTCCACAACAGCTGGAGGGGGCAGAGCTGCCCACCCCTGAGCTTTACAGCCCCCCATAGAAATTCCAACACCTCAAGTAATCAGCTACCCCAAAATAATTACTTCCAATGTCCTATAATGTTTGTTGAAAATCCCCCTCAGCTTTCCAGGCCTGGACCTCATCTACCTTATCATCCATTATAAGACGCTGGGCTACCTGCGATGTCCTAACCGATGATGACATGAACACATGTATACATTCAGCAGACATTCTTCTCCCCGTGCCTGTAAATATGTCGCACTTATCAGCCCCTAACTGGCAAATGAGTTTCAGCCGAGGTGGCGATGGCTCCAGAACGCCGCGTCTGATCCAATTCCTTCTCTGCTGCGTGTCACGTCGCTCCCTCCCGCTATGACTGACTCCCATGCTGTGCTGACAATGACAACATTTTCTGACACAAGGTGACAAGCTACGGCCTGTTCCTTACAAACACGTATCTCTTCTCCACATTCAGAGGCTCGTTACTCATTTATGATTAGTGTTACAGGGCAAATCCGAGAGAGGCAATGTGCAGCTGAAACTCCGGGACATGAAAGCTTTCATTTAAATATAATACTCAATAGCCACATCGGGTATAAATCTCTGCAAATGCAGATATTACCATGTAGACGTAGCAGTGACATTAACACTGTGCTGTACATAGCCTGCGCAGAGAGCAGAGCTGTGGGAGTGGCCCGGCAGACCCCACCCACTACAAGAGGGGACGGAGACAATACCAGTCACCCTGCACAAGGAGAAAGAGCACCAGTGACCGGTCTTTATTACAGGAAGGGGCGGAGACAAGACCAGTCACCCTGCACAAGGAGAGAGAGCACCAGTGACCAGTCTTTATTACTGGAGGTGGCAGAGACAAGACCAGTCCCCCTGCACAAGGAAAGAGAGCAGCAGTGACCGGTCTTTATTAAAGGAGGGGGCGGAGACAATACCAGTCATCCTGCACAAGGAGAGAGAGTAGCAGTGAACGGTCTTTATTACAGGAGGGGGCGGAGACAAGACCAGTCCCCCTGCACAAGGTGAGAGAGCAGCAGTGACCGGTCTTTATTACAGGAGGGGGCGGAGACAAGACCAGTCCCCCTGCACAAGGTGAGAGAGCAGCAGTGACCGGTCTTTATTACAGGAGGGGGCGGAGACAAGACCAGTCCCCCTGCACAAGGTGAGAGAGCAGCAGTGACCGGTCTTTATTACAGGAGGGGGCGGAGACAAGACCAGTCCCCCTGCACAAGGTGAGAGAGCAGCAGTGACCGGTCTTTATTACAGGAGGGGGCGGAGACAATACCAGTCACCCTGCACAAGGCAATACACAACTTTTAGCAAACAAGACATATTGATGTTTCCACCTGTAACAGTTGTGGGATGATGAAGATATAGAGGAATATATGAGTACCTGTGTATGGCGACGTCTCTGTATGGGCAGCTCCGGTGCAGGAAGTCTCAGCCCCTCTTGCAGTGGATCAGCTCCGGTTAGCTGCTCTCGCACTGTAAGCGAATGAGGGTAAAAAGTGAATACATTATAATTCTGAGAGAGGAAACTAATCAAATAAAATGTTTTCAGAGCTCCGATATAACTTTAGCATTGAACAGGCAGCAGACAATGAAGGCACTTGATATGGAGATTGAACATATCGTACTCATTGTTAGCGCCATGGCAGAGGCGCTCAGCCCGCGGTGCTCAACCCGAGAGGCCCTTCACTTCCATCATTCGACCTGCTCAGCCAATCAGATCGCGGGAGAACTCTGCGGCTTTCATTTATGTTCTAATCGACTCCGTTCTCTTATTAGATGTCATAATGTGAATTACAGGTTCTTTTTGATGCAAATCGAGTCTTTGTATGATAGAGTTGGCTTTTTGAGCCTGATTAATGAAGGACTTTGCTCGGCCCGAGAACCAGGAGGCTGCTGAGACAAAAAAAAAAAAAAATATTGTACAGATAATACAGTTATATACAAACTCACACCTGATCAACAGCACTTCAGGTACCCTAAAGTGACCTTAGGGCATGCTAAAGTGGTCACCGCGTGTCCTTTTAGCATGCCTTTAACTTATAAAATCAAAATCAGCATTTTTTTGCAGCATTTCATGCCAATTGGCAGCAAAACTAATGCAGAAGCAGAACAAGGGAGGCACCCAGTGTATCAATTCTTACATAGAACTGCTATAAGGACTTGTATCTGTCTTTATATTAGCTGGTATCGGTGCATCCCTAATAACTTCCTCTTCTCTGTGCCTGTGCTGCAATCTTATCAGTTACATTGTTTCCAGCTATCTCTGTGGATCACGAAACACCTTCTGTTATGTGATTGAGAAGACCAGAGGGGGAGGCACTCTGTAGCCCTGTAGTAGGGTGACAGCACCGCTCCTCCATAGATATAGTACGTTAAGTGAGCGTTGTCACCCTAAGACAGGAGGTGTGTTATTGGCAGACTCAAGTGATAAAACAGGAAAAGAAGCAAACCGCATGCCAGGACGGGTCATCCGTACTATATGACATTTTTGTTGCTGGATTTAGATACACTCTAACTGAATTTCTGCAATGGCCACTTACTCATAAAGCCGAGAACACATTTGAGAATACTGTATGAAATTTGTAGGTGAGTTCCCGCCTCCTGCAAAGCTCAGAGTCTTCTGATAGAATAATATTAATAATGTGGAGGATATTATCCGGGGGGCCGTACCAGGCTGATGAAATCTCACACTAATGCAGGTCAAGTGGGACAGACTGCGCTGCATGTACCCGGCCGCCTCATCCTAAGTGGAATTCCGTGTTCGTCATAATTACTGTGCTCATCGCATTCAGAATGTTCCTTTCTACAGCTGCCATTTTCACTCTTAAAGTGACATTAAACCCTCAGATGTTTTTAACATAAACCAATACTGTAATGTGCGCCTTACTGTAAATGCAATGCCCTCTTTTGTTGCAGCCCCCTTCTCACCAAATAGGGGTCTATTTAAAACCGCCCTGCAAATCTTTCTGTACGTTCAGTCTGTGCAAATAAATGTAAAAAACGAACGTTCTTAGATATTATTTTCTTTTCAGGCTGAATGTAATGCAATACTGCATTTTGGCCACTAGATGGAGCTGAGAAAATGCTAAAACCCTCTCCCAGTCTTCTTCCTGGTACAGCCTTTTGATTGGCTGGCATGATGTAATTCCTGTGCATGTGCACAGATGTTACTTCATCTTGGCATGCTGGTTCTGTGCACTGAGCTTTACATGCACATGCTAGTAACTGTATCTCGGCTTGCCGGGACTGTGCACTGAGCTGTAACTCCAGTGTGAAGTAACTCCAGTGTGCATGTACAGCTCAGTGCACAGACCCGCACATGGGAGTAACTGTATCTCGGTATGCCGGGTCTGTGCACTGAGCTGTACATGCACTTGGAAGTAACTGCATCTCGGCATGCTGGGTCTGTGCACTGAGCTGTACATGCACATGGGAGTAACTGTATCTCGGCATGTCGGGTCTGTGCACTGAGCTGTACATGCACTTGGAAGTAACTGCATCTCGGCATGCTGGGTCTGTGCACTGAGCTGTACATGCACATGGGAGTAACTGCATCTCGGCATGCTGGGTCTGTGCACTGAGCTGTACATGCACATGGGAGTAACTGCATCTCGGCATGCTGGGTCTGTGCACTGAGCTGTACATGCACATGGGAGTAACTGTATCTCGGCATGTCGGGTCTGTGCACTGAGCTGTACATGCACTTGGGAGTAACTGTATCTCAGCATGCCCAATCTGTGCGCTGAGCTGTACATGCACTTGGAAGTAACTGCATCTCGGCATGCTGGATCTGTGCACTGAGCTGTACATGCACTTGGAAGTAACTGCATCTCGGCATGCTGGATCTGTGCACTGAGCTGTACATGCACTTGGAAGTAACTGCATCTCGGCATGCTGGATCTGTGCACTGAGCTGTACATGCACTTGGAAGTAACTGCATCTCGGCATGCTGGATCTGTGCACTGAGCTGTACATGCACTTGGAAGTAACTGCATCTCGGCATGCTGGATCTGTGCACTGAGCTGTACATGCACTTGGAAGTAACTGCATCTCGGCATGCTGGATCTGTGCACTGAGCTGTACATGCACTTGGAAGTAACTGCATCTCGGCATGCTGGATCTGTGCACTGAGCTGTACATGCACTTGGAAGTAACTGCATCTCGGCATGCTGGATCTGTGCACTGAGCTGTACATGCACTTGGAAGTAACTGCATCTCGGCATGCTGGATCTGTGCACTGAGCTGTACATGCACTTGGAAGTAACTGCATCTCGGCATGCTGGGTCTGTGCACTGAGCTGTACATGCACACTAAAATTAAATGTATCTCGGAATGCCGGGTGTGTGAACTGAGCTGTACATGCACATTAAATTAGCTGTATCTCGGCATGCCGGGTCTGAGCACTGAGCTGTACATGCACATGGGAATAACTGTATCTCGGCATGTCGGGTCTGTGCAATGAGCTGTACATGCACATAGGAGTACCTGTATCTCGGCATGCTGTTGCCCACGATATACTGAGATGCCGCAGCCGGGACGTATCCCGACAATACTGTTGAGATCCACCCAGCTGCGTAAGTGACAGCTGGCTCTGCCTATCTAGTAGACATGTCTGATTCATTTAGTTCAGAATCAAAATTCGGACGAAATTTCGGAAATTCGGAGATACGTATGTATCCGAATTCCGGAATACAGATACAACTAATGCAAACGATTCCTAATTTCCGATTCGATTTTTTGGACGAACGTTCATTTTTTGGACCAAACGATAGAGCCGACCTGTGACAACTTCTTTATCACAGGTCGGCTTTCACTATGAGAATGAGTGGAAATCACTCACCTCATAGTTCACCTTTAACCTGTTTTGGACTGCCTATACATGCCAGTTGTATCCTTCTCCTATTCCGGAGTTCCTTTTTAAAGTCAGGTGCTCATGTCACATATTGCATATTGTTAGGGAACAAGCAGTCTGCTTTGTCTCCACACTACATGGATCAGGCTCCCATCCCTCAACGTGCTTCATCTTCCAGCATTGTTTCAGAGGGAAAAAAACCTGACATGTTTTTGTTTTTCAACACCAGCCATCAGCCTGAAAACCAGGCAAGTGGCAACATTTCTTCCCTGAGTCAAAACTGCAATATTTATTTGATGTTATTATGCTAGATCTGTCAAGAACACCACCCACTAGCGTTTGACGTATTTAGAGGAACGGTAAAAAATACAAAAAAGAAATTGCAATATGCGAGAGGGAAAAAAAGTACAAAAAGTTGCCTGGAAGCAAGCAGACAGTAATTTCTCTTTGTCGGATTTGTGCTCAGCTAAACAGAAACGACAAACGGAGATAGGAAAAGAACAAAACAAAAAAGGAGAGAGTCTATTTAGAAAACAAGAACATGTATAATATAAATATGTGTCAGAAGAGATTCAATGAAAGTTGTTGAAATGTAACACAGTTTCACCTCGTGGTGGTAATGAAAACAAAGTGTTGTGATTTGAAGGCGTTCTATATTTAAAGGTGTAATGTCACTGGAGATAATAGCATCCATTATAAAATAAAGGAAAGCACTCTCCTTTTCATGGAAATCTTCTTAAAGGTGTTTTTTGTTTTGACTGTAAATATCCCATCCCCTCTTGAACATATTGATACCGAAAATATACAATTGAAGTTTATAATAAGATACAACTGAAGTGATTGATAAGAAACAATTGAAGCAATTGATATAATTTAAGTAATTGATAAGCTACAACTGAAGTGACTGATAAGATACAACTGAAGTGATTGATAAGATACAACTGAAGTAATTGATAAGATACAATTGAAGTAATTGATATAATTGAAGTAATTGATAAGCTACAACTGAAGTAATTGATAAGATACAGGTAAAGTAATTGATAAGATACAATTGAAGTAATTGATATAATTGAAGTGATTGATAAGATACAACTGAAGTAATTGATATAATTGAAGTAATTGATAAGATACAGGTAAAGTAATTGATACGATACAATTGAAGTGATTGATAAGATACAACGGAAGTGATTGATAAGATACAATTGAAGTGATTGATAAGATACAACTGAAGTAATTGATAAGATACAACTGAAGCGATTGATAAGATACAATTGAAGTAATTGATATAATTGAAGTGATTGATAAGATACAACTGAAGTGATTGATAAGATACAATTGAAGTGATTGATAAGATACAACTGAAGCGATTGATAAGATACAATTGAAGTTATTGGTAAGATACAACTGAAGTCATTGATATAACTGAAGTGATTGATAAGAAACAATTGAAGCAATTTATATAATTTAAGTAATTGATAAGCTACAACTGAAGTGATTGATAAGATACAATTGAAGTGATTGATAAGATACAACTGAAGCGATTGATAAGATACAATTGAAGTTATTGGTAAGATACAACTGAAGTCATTGATATAACTGAAGTGATTGATAAGAAACAATTGAAGCAATTTATATAATTTAAGTAATTGATAAGCTACAACTGAAGTGATTGATAAGATACAATTGAAGTGATTGATAAGATACAACTGAAGCGATTGATAAGATACAATTGAAGTTATTGGTAAGATACAACTGAAGTCATTGATATAACTGAAGTGATTGATAAGAAACAATTGAAGCAATTTATATAATTTAAGTAATTGATAAGCTACAACTGAAGTAATTGATATAATTGAAGTAATTGATAAGATACAGGTAAAGTAATTGATAAGATACAATTGAATTCATTGATATAATTGAAGTAATTGATAAGATACAACTGAAGTAATTGATAAGATACAATTGAAGTAATTGATAAGATACAATTGAAGCAATTGATACAATTGAAGTAATTGATAAGATACAGGTAAAGTAATTGATAAGATACAATTGAAGTAATTGATACAATTGAAGCAATTGATACAATTGAAGTAATTGATAAGATACAACTGAAGTAATTGATACAATTGATATAATTGATATAATTGAAGTAATTGATAAGATACAACTGAAGTCATTGATATAATTGAAGTAATTGATATAATTGAAGTAATTGATAAGATACAACTGAAGTAATTGATATAATTGAAGTCATTGATAAGATACAATTGTAATAAATGATAGGATATAATTTAAACCAACTGCTCACTAATCTGAAGGAAACACACAAAGGGGCTCATTTGGGGTCTGTGATGTAATGAAACCAAAATGTGTCACTAATTGGACTTTATGTCAGGGGAAAGAAATAATGTTCAGTATATCTCTGCAACACATGCACATTTCCCCATGTTTTGTCTCTTTAAAAGATGCTGCAGATCTGCCAGAAATCCAGTGAAATCCAGACTTCCTGTAGTGAGCTGACAACGCTGCCTCTGCTGCACTTGAATCCCAAGCAGTGTTGTCAGGGGTGTGGAATTCCTATCTCCCGATGCCCGGGACATGCAGTTCCGGGCGCCGGGCGGTTAGTTGTTTTCTACATTTAGCCCTGCTTTGGGCAAGCAGAGCTAAATGTACCGCAGGGAAGACGCCGCTTGTTTTGCACAAGTGACCTCGGCGATGTTGCCAAGATCACTTGTATGCAGCCTGGAGGTCTGGCCCTGGATGCATGATGTGATTTTTAGTTTCACCACAGCTGGAGCGTTTGGTTACTCCTGACCTACAGCATTGGCACCCTTATCACAAGAGTAATGGTAGGCAAATGGCTGTTTTCCAAAACCTTAAAACCAAACAGCCCTCACACTTCCACATGCAGGGCCGGATTTCCCACAAGGCCAACCAAGGCCCGGGCCTCGGGGCAGCAGCAGGGGTGTGGAATTCCTATCTCCCGATGCCCTGGACATGCAGTTCCGGGCAGGTAGTTGTTTTCTACATTTAGACCTGCTTTGGGCAAAATGTCGCAGAGATCCCTTGTATGCAGCCTGCTGGTCTGCCATTCTCCCTGGGGGGGGGGGGGAGTAAAGTAATTGATAAGATACAATTGAATTCATTGATATAATTGAAGTAATTGATAAGATACAACTGAAGTAATTGATAAGATACAATTGAAGTAATTGATAAGATACAATTGAAGCAATTGATACAATTGAAGTAATTGATAAGATACAGGTAAAGTAATTGATAAGATACAATTGAAGTAATTGATACAATTGAAGCAATTGATACAATTGAAGTAATTGATAAGATACAACTGAAGTAATTGATACAATTGATATAATTGATATAATTGAAGTAATTGATAAGATACAACTGAAGTCATTGATATAATTGAAGTAATTGATATAATTGAAGTCAGCTGTCATCTACAACTGAAGTCATTGATATAATTGAAGTAATTGATATAATTGAAGTAATTGATAAGATACAACTGAAGTAATTGATATAATTGAAGTCATTGATAAGATACAATTGTAATAAATGATAGGATATAATTTAAACCAACTGCTCACTAATCTGAAGGAAACACACAAAGGGGCTCATTTGGGGTCTGTGATGTAATGAAACCAAAATGTGTCACTAATTGGACTTTATGTCAGGGGAAAGAAATAATGTTCAGTATATCTCTGCAACACATGCACATTTCCCCATGTTTTGTCTCTTTAAAAGATGCTGCAGATCTGCCAGAAATCCAGTGAAATCCAGACTTCCTGTAGTGAGCTGACAACGCTGCCTCTGCTGCACTTGAATCCCAAGCAGTGTTGTCAGGGGTGTGGAATTCCTATCTCCCGATGCCCGGGACATGCAGTTCCGGGCGCCGGGCGGTTAGTTGTTTTCTACATTTAGCCCTGCTTTGGGCAAGCAGAGCTAAATGTACCGCAGGGAAGACGCCGCTTGTTTTGCACAAGTGACCTCGGCGATGTTGCCAAGATCACTTGTATGCAGCCTGGAGGTCTGGCCCTGGATGCATGATGTGATTTTTAGTTTCACCACAGCTGGAGCGTTTGGTTACTCCTGACCTACAGCATTGGCACCCTTATCACAAGAGTAATGGTAGGCAAATGGCTATGACAACCAAAGTCATATAACAGGCAACTGAAGTTGACTATGTAAAGCTCCTTTTGACAGCACTCCAATTCTGTGCTCGCCACACTTCCCTTGAAAGGTATCCTTTGCTGATATTTCTAATGTATCTTAATTTCCTCCCAAAGCCATTCTTCATGTCAAACTCTTTCATCTACTGCGCCTTGTAAACCTTCCTAACAACCCTTCCGAGGGAGATAAAAGTATATTTCACAATAGTAAATGCTACAATTAATATTTAAATGGCTTTTTATGACCATTTTGACATTGTTGGAAGATGGGAAAGAAAAGTTGAGGGACTTGTAATTCCACACGAGTAGATCAGTATTCTCTTCGGCGCATATTATCGACGCCTTACACCGACCATCAAATCTTATGACGCCATTAAGCCGGTAACAATGTATCTCCTGTAATCATCGTTATCAGCAAAATGTTTAGATTGGAGAGAGAATGAAAGGCGACGCGTGATGAGATTTCGCTGACGGATAAAACATGACCTTAGCTCCGTGAGAGAAAGATTGTTCAAACGAGCTTTGAAGACTAATATATGAATAGATTTTTATTTTTTTGTTAATTAAAATGCTGCTTTGTAAGTGAATCTCTTAACGTGCTAATTTCTAGCAAACTCATAAAACCGTTTTACTTTTTTTTATTTAACAAAAAAACAACTTTTTTTGAATTGTTTGTAAAGTACTAAAGAATAAAGTTTATAGGGTGTTTGAAGGGTGGCTTTTGTAACTTTTCTGCCAACTTTTTATAAACGTTTAAACATTTTTTTATTTAGTATTATTTTTCTTTCATTTTAGTAACTATAAGTGGTAGGCTAAAATGTTAGCCGGGTTTGTGGGAGGAGTTGCACTGGCACTGGGGAGGGAGGCAATCCGTTAGCAGCCGCATTCTCCAGCTGACCCGCCCTCCCTTCCCTTTCGCTCTCTCAATTCACTAGAGTATGCCCCCTTATTTGGCATTACTGACCTCAACATCATGGCACACCTCAGGTTTGTATTTTGCATGTCTCACTAGCAGTTTGGGTTCGCGTGTGACTCCGACCACAAACTTTACTTCATTTCAGTGACCAAATGTTTTTGATCAACTTTTTTTTTTTTATTGTGTTTTTAATTTATTGACTGTAGTTTTGTCATATATTAATTGTAAGTTTGTGTCTAAACCACACAATACAATGTTCTATACACTGAGTGGCCAGATTATTATGACCGCCTGACGTTTGTAGGTAAATTAGCTATAATTAGCTATAATTTTGCGCTGAAGTTGCTAGAGGTCCGGACCATTATAAATAGGGAAGCAGGTTGGTTACCACGACAGTAGAAGTGATTTGTTTCTGAAGATACGGGGAAACAACGCGATTTAACAGCCTTTGAACGTGGGATGATTGTTGGCGCTCGGAGCCATGGGGCGAGTATCAGCAAAACAGCAGAATTCGTTAAATGTTCAAGAGCAGCTGTTGTTAAAGTGTTTAAAGATCGGACTGTCAGCCGAAAATCTGGGTCTGAACGTGCGAATTGTCAGCGACTAGTCAATGTTAGGGCAGAACGGAGCGTGGCAAGACTGGTACAAGACAACAGAAGGGCAACAGTGCCGTGTCAGATTCCTCGCATCACCTTTCATCATCTCGTGGAGTCACGAGGCGGCCCAACGAAGTACTGATGGGGTGGTCATAATAATCTGGCCACTTAGTGTATATCCTTGATAGTATATTTCATAGCTGTCATGTTACCAGGGATGTGAGCCCAGCAGGTGACACGGGATCCCCCAGGGTGCAGGATCTAAGGGCCAGCCGATGTTCCACCAGGGACCCCCTCATTGAACTCATCTGCGTGCTGAATCCAGGTCATGACCCCCAGGTTCACCCTGCTCGAGTGTGGAGAGTGCCCGTACACACAGGAGACTGTAGCTAAGTTCCAATCAGTGCTGGCAAAGGCAAGAGGGCAAGACGAAGACCTAGAAAATAGGGCAAAGGTTAGGGCTGGCAGAAGACAAATGTGAACAGGGGTATTAAGCTGGATCAGTACATGAATGATCAGTCCAAGGAAGTTCAGGTCACAAACAAAGCCATAAAAGGGAGCTTGGAGGCAACAGGGGTGTTGCTCAAGCAAAGCAAACTGGTCTGAGCAGGATTTAAAAAGTAAAGACACAGGAAGGATCAAGAAGCAAGGTATATTAGGCTTCAGGTGAAGCAAGCGACACCCATAGCCGCTCACTCTATGCAGAACCACAGGTTCCAGCAGACCCACAGCGCAATGAGGTAAAAACGAATGTCAGCCTGATGAAGCACAGGTAACAGATCAGCTCTGCAGCTGATCTGTGACATTAGCCTTTGATGAAGGGGGCAAGTTTTGGTCCCACCTGATTTTACATTGGTATAAATTTAAATCTGAAATATTAACGTGACTTTAATCTCAAATCTATTTATTTGCATTACAAACCAAGGTAACTGTGGGAACCTTGTGACGTGTAGAAGCCACCAGCCCAGAATCTAGGTATCCCGCAACACTACTGGACAATAACACCAATAGTGCTCTTCCAGGGTTCCAGTTCTACCTAAAGTTTGGCTGACGTTAAACGTTAAGTGATAGTGATGGAGAGTATTACAGTAACAGCTTTTATCTGATGTACACGTAAGAGTGTTAGAGCTATAATGTATATACCCAATTATTTA
>NW_017306742.1:33483-38497 GCF_000935625.1 Nanorana parkeri
GGGCATTGAGGAACCTGGCCTTGGGGCAGCAGAGAGAGTAAATCCGGCCCTGTCCACATGAGTACCAAAGTCATATAACAGGCAACTGAAGTTGACTATGTAAAGCTCCTTTTGACAGCACTCCAATTCTGTGCTCGCCACACTTCCCTTGAAAGGTATCCTTTGCTGATATTTCTAATGTATCTTAATTTCCTCCCAAAGCCATTCTTCATGTCAAACTCTTTCATCTACTGCGCCTTGTAAACCTTCCTAACAACCCTTCCGAGGGAGATAAAAGTATATTTCACAATAGTAAATGCTACAATTAATATTTAAATGGCTTTTTATGACCATTTTGACATTGTTGGAAGATGGGAAAGAAAAGTTGAGGGACTTGTAATTCCACACGAGTAGATCAGTATTCTCTTCGGCGCATATTATCGACGCCTTACACCGACCATCAAATCTTATGACGCCATTAAGCCGGTAACAATGTATCTCCTGTAATCATCGTTATCAGCAAAATGTTTAGATTGGAGAGAGAATGAAAGGCGACGCGTGATGAGATTTCGCTGACGGATAAAACATGACCTTAGCTCCGTGAGAGAAAGATTGTTCAAACGAGCTTTGAAGACTAATATATGAATAGATTTTTATTTTTTTGTTAATTAAAATGCTGCTTTGTAAGTGAATCTCTTAACGTGCTAATTTCTAGCAAACTCATAAAACCGTTTTACTTTTTTTTATTTAACAAAAAAACAACTTTTTTTGAATTGTTTGTAAAGTACTAAAGAATAAAGTTTATAGGGTGTTTGAAGGGTGGCTTTTGTAACTTTTCTGCCAACTTTTTATAAACGTTTAAACATTTTTTTATTTAGTATTATTTTTCTTTCATTTTAGTAACTATAAGTGGTAGGCTAAAATGTTAGCCGGGTTTGTGGGAGGAGTTGCACTGGCACTGGGGAGGGAGGCAATCCGTTAGCAGCCGCATTCTCCAGCTGACCCGCCCTCCCTTCCCTTTCGCTCTCTCAATTCACTAGAGTATGCCCCCTTATTTGGCATTACTGACCTCAACATCATGGCACACCTCAGGTTTGTATTTTGCATGTCTCACTAGCAGTTTGGGTTCGCGTGTGACTCCGACCACAAACTTTACTTCATTTCAGTGACCAAATGTTTTTGATCAACTTTTTTTTTTTTATTGTGTTTTTAATTTATTGACTGTAGTTTTGTCATATATTAATTGTAAGTTTGTGTCTAAACCACACAATACAATGTTCTATACACTGAGTGGCCAGATTATTATGACCGCCTGACGTTTGTAGGTAAATTAGCTATAATTAGCTATAATTTTGCGCTGAAGTTGCTAGAGGTCCGGACCATTATAAATAGGGAAGCAGGTTGGTTACCACGACAGTAGAAGTGATTTGTTTCTGAAGATACGGGGAAACAACGCGATTTAACAGCCTTTGAACGTGGGATGATTGTTGGCGCTCGGAGCCATGGGGCGAGTATCAGCAAAACAGCAGAATTCGTTAAATGTTCAAGAGCAGCTGTTGTTAAAGTGTTTAAAGATCGGACTGTCAGCCGAAAATCTGGGTCTGAACGTGCGAATTGTCAGCGACTAGTCAATGTTAGGGCAGAACGGAGCGTGGCAAGACTGGTACAAGACAACAGAAGGGCAACAGTGCCGTGTCAGATTCCTCGCATCACCTTTCATCATCTCGTGGAGTCACGAGGCGGCCCAACGAAGTACTGATGGGGTGGTCATAATAATCTGGCCACTTAGTGTATATCCTTGATAGTATATTTCATAGCTGTCATGTTACCAGGGATGTGAGCCCAGCAGGTGACACGGGATCCCCCAGGGTGCAGGATCTAAGGGCCAGCCGATGTTCCACCAGGGACCCCCTCATTGAACTCATCTGCGTGCTGAATCCAGGTCATGACCCCCAGGTTCACCCTGCTCGAGTGTGGAGAGTGCCCGTACACACAGGAGACTGTAGCTAAGTTCCAATCAGTGCTGGCAAAGGCAAGAGGGCAAGACGAAGACCTAGAAAATAGGGCAAAGGTTAGGGCTGGCAGAAGACAAATGTGAACAGGGGTATTAAGCTGGATCAGTACATGAATGATCAGTCCAAGGAAGTTCAGGTCACAAACAAAGCCATAAAAGGGAGCTTGGAGGCAACAGGGGTGTTGCTCAAGCAAAGCAAACTGGTCTGAGCAGGATTTAAAAAGTAAAGACACAGGAAGGATCAAGAAGCAAGGTATATTAGGCTTCAGGTGAAGCAAGCGACACCCATAGCCGCTCACTCTATGCAGAACCACAGGTTCCAGCAGACCCACAGCGCAATGAGGTAAAAACGAATGTCAGCCTGATGAAGCACAGGTAACAGATCAGCTCTGCAGCTGATCTGTGACATTAGCCTTTGATGAAGGGGGCAAGTTTTGGTCCCACCTGATTTTACATTGGTATAAATTTAAATCTGAAATATTAACGTGACTTTAATCTCAAATCTATTTATTTGCATTACAAACCAAGGTAACTGTGGGAACCTTGTGACGTGTAGAAGCCACCAGCCCAGAATCTAGGTATCCCGCAACACTACTGGACAATAACACCAATAGTGCTCTTCCAGGGTTCCAGTTCTACCTAAAGTTTGGCTGACGTTAAACGTTAAGTGATAGTGATGGAGAGTATTACAGTAACAGCTTTTATCTGATGTACACGTAAGAGTGTTAGAGCTATAATGTATATACCCAATTATTTAACATCCTTTCGAGGTCCCAAACTGCCCCAGATACCGCCGGACTGTCCTGGGATATGAACAAAACCGTGGGAGTCTTCTGGACATAGGACTTGGAGCTAGGTACTGTAATGCTCATTCCAGCAGCACCTGCCCTGGATTTATGCAGGCACTGCCCAGCAGATTTATTTCCTACCCAACAGTATCTGCATAGTGCCAGCAATGACCTCTTCAGCAGAAAGCAGAGTGACTCAGTGACATAGAACACATATGTCTGTCAGGTAAGTGACCAATGTGCACCAGTGCTGAGGGGTACCATTTAATGTACGATCCCCCAATTATTTGGGTGGAAGTTGTGGTTTACGGACCACTAACAATCAGGAAGGGGTTTTTTACCACTACTGCCCACCAATTATTTATTTGGGGGCTTTACTGTCAATTACCAAAAATTATTTGGGGGGCTTACTGCCAATTACCATCAATGTAAAAAAAAACAGTGGATTTGGCGTTACAACCACTGGGCAACAAAAGATTTAGGAGGGAGTTACTGTCACAGACTACAAAGGATTATGGGATGTGGAATACAGCCACTGACCACCAATGATAGGGCAGGGAAGGGACGATTCTACCATCGATCCTTGTGCTGAGGTTTATGTGAGTCTGTGAAACATTTACATGTACAGAGACTGTGGCGTGTGTTCCGTGTATACAGCAAGTAGGCTCAATCTACCCATGCCACTTTCAGCCACGCCCATCATTTAGTGCAATGCAGCCATGGCCATTTTTACCACTGAAGCGCTGCTCTTTGTCAACTTCTAAAGCCGGGAGGTATGTCTATCTGTGGCAAAGAAGCAGATGAGAGCTGAAGGTGATGTCTTTTTGGCTCTGACTCTTAGGGGTAGAGAGCAAAGATTGACAGCACAAGCAGTGGGACAGGTAAGCATTTTCTATTCTCTTTTGCAGGCTGGGATTTGTAAAATAAGGTTTTAACCCGAGATACATTGATGTGCAAAAGAATGCTGCGATTGGGTTGTAAGGATTAGCTCTGTATATATGGACAGGAGGAGTGCTTCACCGTTCCATTCATCTTGGGTTGCCGGCACCCTGGTGTATGCAGGTGCTTGCCAGGAGCCGTGCATGCACCACCGCTACAGGATTTGAAGGAAAAAAAAGCAGCACATCGCTATTCACTGGTAGAAATGTTTTACTCCACTTGCTACTTCCAGCATGATGGGACCACTATGGGCTTTGCTGCAAAGAGAGAGACTCTACAACAAGCCCATACAGGTTAAACGCGTTAGAGTGGGCAGCCAGATGAGTCCCGTCATGCTGGAAGTAGCAAGTTCTATGAATGAAAACTTTGTAGCAGTGAATAGCGGTGTGCGGCTTGTTTTCTTAAAATCCTAAAAGGATCAGCTGTTAACAGTTCAACTAAAGTGCAGAGGATAAAAGACTTCATAGACCGCAGCTGGCCGGTGTTTTATTATAGAAAATAATGTTTTATCTTTTTTTATTGTGTTTTATTATATAAACATAACTCATGTTTTTAACTCGTTGGGTTTTCTTTCCTGAAATGGTAAGTGAGTAGGGTTGCCACCTGTTCCAGATTTACCTGTACAGTCCAGGTTTTGAGTCCTGTATGTGCTGTGTCTGGGTTTCAGCTGGCCTGAAATCCAGAAACAGCACATACAGGACTCAAAATCCGGGCTGTCCAGGTGAATCTGGGACTGGTGGTAACCCTATAAGTGATACATTATATCAAAGCGTTTTTGTCTTCTTGACTCATCTCCTACACATACAATATGTTTTCATAACATTAAATCAATGCAGATGTATGAGGTGGGTCCAAAACCCAACCCCGAAAACGTGTGTGCCGTTGGACCTCTGCTTGGAAGTTCATTTATCTTTGGGTTGAGTGGGGTGAGGGTGTTGTGTGTGTGTGTGTGTGAATGTATTCTGAATGTTGTAGCCCCTCGTTGGCGCTCCACTTATATTATATGTTACAGAAGGAAGAGTTTTGTGGCTTTTTCTGTTTCTGTGACAATTTGAATTTTTATGACAAATCCTCGAAATTGGGAATAAGTGACAACTCTGCGATTGTGTGAAGCGAGGAGAACAATGCTCACATGAAGCTGTGCTGAGCTGATGACGAATTCATAAGCTCAACAGGAAAAATTATAAACCTTAATGAAACTGCAGTCAGAAACAGCTTTGTGACATCTGATTTAAAGTGACACCCCCCCCCCCCCCCTCAAAATAATTTAAACCCCTTTGGTTTTTTTTTTTTT
>NW_017306742.1:38826-50707 GCF_000935625.1 Nanorana parkeri
ATTGATACGCCTTTGGTTTATTTTTGCTGTGTCCCTGCTGGGGAGATTCACCCACTTTATGTGTCCTGGTGGCCGTATTCAGCTGGACAGAACATGATGGGGAATCCAAAATGTGTTCCCAACAGAACAGGAAATAAGGGCAAATGCCACTTTGGAGAACTTTCTTCTAGACATGTAAGCTGCAGAAAAATTCAGTTCAATTCGGATATTTTGTTATTTCAGGATTCAGGTTCGAAATTCAATTCGGTTCGAGTTTCGGATTCGGACGAAATCTGAATTTTCGGATGAGTTTACGAATATTAATTGTGAATACCACAGAAAACCATCTACAGATAATAATACTAAAGCTGAGGCTCCTAGACCCGAATAGCATTCAGGAGCTCCCAAATGCAATGCGGAAATTCGATCCCAATTGCCATTCGGGTCTGGGAGCCTCAGCTTCAGTATTATATGTATATACTGTATATGCCTCCCATGTTGCCATAATGAAAATTCATGTTCAGAACCATTCGGATGCATTAAACCGATAAGCACATCTGATTGGCCAGAAAAGTCACATGTCCGATTCAGTTTAGTTTTTGAACGAAATTCCGCCAGGGTCTGAAAGTCGGAAATGAAAATTCGGATGTGTCCAAATGTCCGAATTTTGGGAAATTCGTCCGAATTTTGATTCAGAACGAAACTAATCGCAAATGTCTACTTTCCTCTAACTTGTGTCTCCCCTCCCCCAGTGGCATATCCAGGGTAGGGTGCAAATGATGCATGCCCTGGGCACCAATTGAAGGGGGTGCCACGCTGTGGGTCAGAGATAGTTTGGCAAGCCACAGAGACAGCTGACTTTTTTTCTCTCACCACCCATCTCCTATACACATCTCTCAGCCCAGCTCTTAGCAACCAGGGACGCTCTGGGCAGTGTCCTCCCCATCTTTTGATATCCATTGATGTCACTGGTTGCCTGGAGCTGGGCAGGACACCTGCCAGAGTGTCCCAGGTTGCTAAGAGCCGGGCGGGGAGATGTTTATGGCCCTTACACATCTCCCCACCCAGCTCTTAGCAACCTGGAACGCACTGGACAGCATCCCACCCAGCTCCTGGCAACCTGGAACGCACTGGACAGCATCCCACCCAGCTCCTGGCAACCAGTGATATCAGTGGTTGCCAGGAGCTGGATGGGATGCCAGGGGCGCAATTTGTTATAGATATGCCTCTGCCCTCCCCTACAGGACAGAACACCCAAAATAAACAAATAAATAAAATCAGGGGATCCAACTCTTTTCTTCCCCATCTGAAAATGAAACAAATGGCCAGTGATACACTTTACAGCAATCCGGTGAGTAAAAGGGAATTTTAACCGTACAAGAAAATGTAATACTTTTTGCACTATTATTGGCAGATTGTGTGTGATAATATCGCACATACCTGCGTCTTGCCTGCTCAGATAAGGTTGCCCTTTAAGTCACACTCGGTGGATGTGTCATTTCTTTCATGGTCAGGCCCTTGTGCTCGGCTCTTTTACATGCACATGGGCACAAGTGCAATAACCCTTAGCAACCAATCAGCAATCATTTGTTCATCATCTCTAGAAAAAAGAAGCTGTATAATTTCCCAAGATGAAAAAAAGTAATAACAGCTTCTATGTACATATTGTATAATGCTGATCTTAAGCAGTCATTAGCAGCCAGGGAGCGCTAAACAATCGATAAATCGACTCTGCTTGTAGGATTCCATATGTGGCAGCCAGTTGACTTTTGCCTCTCAAAGGGCTGAATATGTGAAGATAAACCATTTTTTCCCTCCAAATGTGAAGGCTTCTTAAGAGTTCTGATTTATGTTCGACGTAATAACAATCCAGTCGATGGCTGGCGGGATTTTTAATTTTTTTTCTATTTGCTGCCTTGGGAACCCCCTGTGGCCATTGTCCAATTTATGAGGCCGCATAACCTGATAATGTCAGTGTTCGGGGACCCTCGCAGAATTCATAATAAGAGACTGGTGCCGAGCGCAGTCCCATAAGCTGCTTAGTGGCGGAATTTTATTAGCAGCTTTGTAAAATAGGAAACCTATCGACCGGACACGAGGAACTGACGCACACCAAGGCCCAGGAAAGGTCTACATTATCCTGCGTATGGTCGCGTAGTGGACTAGGCAACAAGACCAGCCGCACTTCACAATCTAATTATGAGCGTTACTTCATTGTGCGAGATACGACCCCGTATCGGTATTTTTACTTTCTGATGGCTTCCTGAAAAGCTGAAATTGATTACCAGCTAAGAAAGGGTAACTTGACACAAGCAAATCAACAGGAACAGTTACATAACACCAGCCCGTTACAGTTACAATAAGATGTTTCCCACCGCAGTCTGCGATCTAAGTACGGACCTGGTCACATGGGTGTAAAGAACATTTGCTACGCGTCATGGAACCTCTCCACAATGCAAAGCCATCGCTTGTACGAATCATAAGGCTCAGTTCACAAAGCTAACATGCCAGGATAAAGATCTGTGGTTTAAAATAAAGTAAGGATGCACAGATACCGATACTAGTATCAGTATCGATGCCAATACCGAGTATTTAGGCAAGTACTCGTACTCGACCAAATGCTCCGATACTTATCCTGATAGCCAAACTTCCCTCTGACCAGCAGTGCTGTGAGGGAACATGGAGACGGCTTCCTGATTGGCTGGCTGGAAAGCCGGCTCCATGCTGTTTGGTCGACTTGATGCTGATTGGCCGTGAAGCCGTCTTCCAGAGCAATCAGGAAGTTGGGAAATGGGTAATGACCCACCTCTCCAGCTTCCTGATTGGCTGGAAAGCCGGCTCCATGCTGTTTGGTCGTCTTGATGCTGATTGGCCGGGAAGCCGGCTTCCAGAGCAATCAGGAAGTTGGGCAATGGGTAATGACCCACCTCCCCGCCTTCCTGATTGGCTGGAAAGCCGGCTCCATGCTTTTTGGTCGTCTTGATGCTGATTGGCCGGGAAGCCGGCTTCCAGAGCAATCAGGAAGTTGGGCAATGGGTAATGACCCACCTCCCCGGCTTCCTGATTGGCTGGAAAGCCAAGAAAGTCTTTATGCTGCAGACTGAATCATAAAGGTAGTTTTTAGAACAGGACATTATTAAACGAGGCTTTTGTTTCCTTTACACATTTCAGGATAATGCATTTATTAACGTTGATGAATAATTCTAGTCCTATGTCGATTACCGGAGAGCCTGGCAGATTTTCATATGGAAGTGCTATTTGCAGTTTCTTGGGTGACTCCATTAATGAATGATGTTCATTAGCAGTGAGATGATTCTGGGAACCCTCCCAGTGGTGTTTAGGTCAGCTGAAGACACATGCCGGTGCCCGGCGCTCTCTGGTTGGCAGAGAACTCGGCATACAAGTGAAGATTAAGGAGCTTCTGTTCACCAAACTGACCAGCCGGCACCATTACTCTGCCAGGACACGTTTTATCCTGTGGGTGGTGTACTTAGGAATCTCATTGCTACAAATACTGCCTTGCGTCTTCATTGTGTAAATAAGGATTCCTCAGTGCAGCTCAAATACATAATACATTTGTGTTTTGTTTAAGATACGCTATAAACACTATAGAAATCTCAGTAGAGAAGCAGAGCTTTGCATCCTCATGGCAAGGCTGCCCCCACCGCCCCAATGATTGGTGATATTAAACTAATAGAGTAATATCAAAAGGTAGCAGGAGAGGTGGAGATATCACAGATCCATTGAATGATTGGTGGAGGGATCCTTGCATTGCAGGTCCTCGGGTACGGCTTCCTCTCCAGCAAGGAGAACAATCAGCTACACTGTAGCGACCTTATTCAATCACACACTAGACTCAGGAGTTAAATCTTCAAAATACATTCAAGTACCTTAACTATGAACAACAATGTCTCTTATTTGTGTATCACTCGATGTAGATCCTCCAATTATCTCTGACACTGTCCTTCCTTCTGGAGGGTGGCTACTTATGTTCCCCATGGTCCCTTTGTGTGCTGTAAAGTAGACACCATTTCAAGCTCACTCCTGGGATGGACTACAATCTCAATCCAAATTAGTAAACTAAACATGAGATTGTAGTCCATCCCGGGAGTGAGCTTGGAGCAGTGACTACTTTACAACTAGATATACAGATGTAAAGCTATGACACTAAATGCACAGGAGTGTCTAGGGCAGTGGTGCCCATTAGGTAGATCTACCAGTAGCTCTCAAAACTGATGCTGGTAGATCACAAAGGGTGTGAATGGCGGTCCCTTTATTCCATGTTGGTATATTTATTTAGCTGTGCACACATGATTACCTATTAGCCCGAGTCTGCTGAGCCGTGCTCCCTGACACCTTAATGGTGGATTCTGGAGGTTGAATCAGGATGTGGGCGGCCTGTGCGGAGGATCGGGACTCTCGTGTTGCCAATTGGTCCACCAACAGGCCGCCCACATCCTGATTCCTGGATTCACATGTAAGTACCATTACACGTATTCTCTGCCAACAATTCCTTAACAGTACAATCTTTGTGATACACACTCCAGTCCAACCCGCTAGTGCTCCATTTCGGTGTTTTTGCGCCCTTTGTGTTCCTCTGTTTTTCAACTGGCTTTTACCAAATTTTTATCTTTAGGCCAATGTCTTTACATAAGAGCAAGCGATGCCACCATTTCCTTTTGTCCAAGGGCCTCCAAAACTAGACACAAGCAAGGAACTACAAAATTAGGACCAGTGTGTCGCCATTTCTCTCCTTCTGCATGGAGGCAAAAAAGCTCCCATGCCTTGAAGGCTTCCATTTTCTGCACTGTGTAACCTATGTCATCAGCCAACCTTTTGTAGATGAGTGGCTAGGAACTGGTTCAACATTTAGGAGGGTGTCAGATTCTCCAATGCATGTTAAGAGGTCTACCTTTGCAAGTACAAAGGATTAAAGTATCAGTTATAATTATTTCGACAGCTCCCCATTTAACACACCATCTGGCTCTCTAGCCTGGAATTCTTTAAAGCGCAGATATTTTTAAAATTTGACCTTTCGAGAGGGATCGCGAGGCTCCGTGCGCCAGGCGGTGATGAAGGATGTGTCAGCTCGATGCTGGCAAGAAACAGGCTCGCGTCTTCTGATCATTTTACAGCCGACGCTCAGTGACCGGAGGGCTTCTTTGCTAAATAGTGATAAACCGTAAGTAAATTGAGCCAACATGGCTGGGCACTCTCAGCATCGGCGCACTTAACGCTTCAGCTCAGGAAAGGAGCAACTGATGGGTGGAATCAGACAGCTGAGAAGGATTTCTGGACTCGGGCCCTGACAAGTCGTGACAGATCCGATTGCTTTCCTGTTTTAAATAGTTATTAAAAGCGGAAACCGTCATAAAGCTGAACTTTATCCGGCGACTCTACCTAAAACCAATGGCTCGGCTTTAACATTCAGCAACAGCATCTCTGCACATCTCCGCCTTCACTATCTTAGGGGGTTAAAAGAAACATCACGGCATCCAAATATGCTCCTAAGCCCAAAATGTATTGATTTATATAATACGAGTAAGAGAAAAAATTGCCATTTAGGGCAAAGTAGTAGAGTCACGTTACTGCCTGTCCATACCCCACACAACCCCCAATGCATATACTCACCTTTGCTCCTCTTTCAGGGCCCATTCCCACCAGGGCTGTGCGTTAATTGCACGGTACCACACAATGCACCTACAGTGTGTTAACAGTGAAGGAGGAGTGTTGTGTTTCCATTCATTTGAATGACACCCCAAATGCACTTCCGCCCACAATGCAACTGACCACAGTGCTGTGTTGTGATGCAGTTGAAAAAAAGTAGAGTATGCAAGTAGTGATAGTGCTTAATGACGGGCCCAAAGAATATCACAAGGGCCAAGAAGCGGGCCCTCAGCACTGTGTAAGCTCCAACTGAGATCAACTAGGAGCTTATACAGACCTCCTTCTCCTTGCTATCAGCAGCAAATGGAACAGCACCAAGCAAAGAGAAGTTTTATATGCAGAAGGGGCCCTAAAGTGCTTTGCCCTTCTTGGGAAGGACTACAGGATCAAGGTAACCACAAAATTGTGATTGCTTTAAATCTATATTTGCCCCCCAAAAAAGGACTTGCGTCACACTGCTGAATAAGATTGCAATCAGAAAGGCCTCAACAGCAAGGTGGGTTGGTAATTACTCCACTGCCTTGTAGTGCTGGTGTGTCTTGGGTGGGAAACCTGCTAAGGGCTCTGGATAGAGTTTATATCTTCCTGCCCCTGCTTGTGTGTTTCATCTCTTTCTTGTGCCACAATGTCCTCCAGAAAACAAACTAGTAGACTAAAACCTGTCCTAAAGATGGCCATACAAAGACAGAATTTGATCTGTGTGGTGTGAAGGTCTACCCAACTGGATACAATTTGAATGGATTTAGGTAGCCCCACACACTACATATCTACTAAATGTTGTCAGCCTGACGGATCCCATCTTGAACATAATTCAAATGTGTACCACAAGCTTCAAGTGTTCTAAAGATCTCAGGTCACCGGAGAGCCCCTTCATTCAGCTCACTGGCCATACCGTCATGTTTGTGCATGGTCTGCATTGTGTAGCAATGTGATGCTGAATACCAGTACGTTGCAGATGTCAGATGATATAAAATGAGACTACGCTATCCCCACAGCCCTGATAGATTAACTGCCAGACGCCTTGTCGCTTCACAATATGCAAATGCCTATTTTCTATTTCCTGCGTAGGCAGTGGAATTCATTCACAGTCACGTCTGCTTTACAAGACCGAACCCGAGCACAAATCAGCATCAACAAGTGAGAACAATGCAGAGTGACTGACAGGCGATCCTCTGCTCCGAATAATACAGCTGGAAGACGTCATGATATTCCTTGTGTCACACAAGTCTGAATACAGGATTGCTTTTCATGTAATATATAACTTATATCTGAAGAGCGGTGATATCACTCCTGTATAATATATAACTTATATCTGAAGAGCGGTGATATCACTCCTGTATAATATATAACTTATATCTGAAGAGCGGTGATATCACTCCTGTATAATATATAACTTATATCTGGAGCGTGGTGATGACACTTTAAATACTTCCTAAATGTCTGAGCATGCCTAAGCCAGCTCAGAAGGTTGCTGTAAAAAGGGCTGGATGTGCTTCCAAATGTACAAAATGTAACTGGCTATTAACACTTGTGCCGTGCGCCTCTGCGTGGGTCTGCATGCATCTGTTTGTGCGTTCCTTGGTGTGGAAGCGCTCATTACGAACTATGGTGGCAAATGGGTTATTTAGGGCTGTGACATCCTAGCCTCCATGCTGAGTGGTCTCCACCTGTTCTCTGCTACCAAAGATCCTGACTCATGGTCCTGACCTTTCATTACCGACCCACCTTGCCTTTACCTTCCTAATGCTGTTCTGTACCCTCACCCGCAGCTCGTTTTCGCTCCTGCCTGCTGTTCTGTACTGCGCTGCCAGCAAGTTACTGACCCGGCCTGTCCCTGACTATGATCCTGTCTGCCGTTCCTATACCTCACTGCCCAATTGTTGATAACTCATCTAACCTGAACCTCGCTATCAAAGATCTGCATTCTTCACTTGCTTCCTGTCTGGGAGACAATTGCACCGCTGATCCCCGCACACCAGGTGACTACACTATCTTCCAGCACCCATGCCATGCCACTCCTTGTCCTTGGGCCCCTGTTCCACTCTCCAGGGGTCCACAAGCAGCAAAAGAGGTTGCCCTCATCATCTCAGGCTCCCCGTAAGGTAGGTGACAGACCATTATGGTGAAAGCTTGAATTTTTCCAAATGCATTGTTCGAAGTTACCGGCCTGAGTGACAAAGCCCACCTCCTTGCACAGCATGCACAAAGTGGCTTACCAGAAGAAAACGCTGGTGTCATCTATCACACAGAGACATTCATCCCTCACTGATGGCCCGGGCACAGAACAAGTCGGAGAACAATGAATACAGTTTGATTGGCGAAGTATGTGCTGGATCGCAATGTGCCGGGATCAACAAAGGCCAGCAGATTGACAGGGCATCGATGAACATCTTAATCAGCCATATACCTCTTTCATTTCATGAACCCTCTTCCAGACAAACTAGGTAATTGTTCGAAGAGATTGTACTTATTATGTGGAATCAAAACGGTTTCACCCGTGCAATTTGAGGAATTAGCGGCATGACAGATAACCTCGTTATACCAGCAATTAGTGTAATCATGCAGCCATTGAGGTACACTTCTCTTCAGTTGAAGGAAATTATGCCGGGGAAGAAAGGGAATTAAAGCCATTTGTTCTGATCTAAGCACAAATTATCTTCTTTGGAAACTTGCTTATCTTTCATAGATATTTTGTTAAAAAGTATCAATAGATAAATTGAGGCTTAACAGCCAATTCCGCCATTTACTCGGGTTGTATGTTGCCATAAAAGCAGTTAAAATGATGTACATAAAATTAATAATATAATTATAATAATGTTTATACACCCTCGACATCTAATTAGGTAATGAGAGTTTTGGCTTCCCCCCATTACCCAATAATTATGCTACGTATTTTGAAATTGATCTCATTATCAACAACAACGTGGACTCCCTGCGTTGTCATTTATAAATATGGAATGAATAGGGCAGAGTGATGACTAGAGGTGAGAGCTGAACGGCTTTCCATAGACTGTGTGCGGAGAAGTTGTGGGCTGCTACAGAAATTCAAGTGACCAAACAGGAGAACCACAACAAAGCGGAAACCAATAGCAGTCAATGGCAAAGCTAAGATCTCACTATAAAGGTCGCCCCGTCACCTAGAAGGGTGGACTCTACCTTGTCGCACTTCTCTGGCCCTTGCCTTGTTTGAGAGCAGCCAGTAATGGTGTTCGCCAAGGGTTATGCAGGTGAGAACACTATAGTAGTTGCAAGAATAACAGCCTTTGTACATTTTTAAGCATGAGCTCCAACTCCCACATGTAGATGAGTCGGTGCTGCCCCTTTTCCCCATTTAATAGATAGTCAGCATGAATTCTCCACCTATCACACCACCAATACCATGCAGCTGAGGCCCACCCTGGTGGAGCCTAGTGGGCTAAGTCTCCCTGCCACATTTCCTGGATCTGTTCCAGTTATCTGGAAGCTCATAACAACCTTTACGTGTTTCAGTTTCTCCTTTGGCTTACCCTTGTCATCATATAAAATAAACATCCATCAGGAATGGTGCGAACTCCCACAAAGGGCAGTACAGGTGTACAGATCTGCAAAATCAGCGCAAGGATCTCATCAATAGTATCCCCAACAGGGACGGATAGTAAGGTCCCTGCTGGGTGAGGCACTTCCCCTGCCTGCCCCGCCCCAAGAGAAGGGAGGAGCCTCCCTGTCCCTCATTTGCTCATCACTGGTGAGGCATCGGGATAGATGTCCTCAGTGTTTTTTTTCTTTTTTTGCTTGGACCAATAGTGCGCTACCATTGGTCAAAGCCATCCACAGAGCTCAAGCCTCTCACAGCAAGCACAGGCTGTTGCAGCTCTGGCTTCACTATGTAAGGGCACAAAAAAGCAGCCGGGAAGCCTGCTGCTGTATAACCCAACATAGCTGTCAAAAGCTGGTTAAAGAGCCGCCTGTAATTAAGAGGCAGTGCTGTGTCTATGATGGGTTACACAGCGGGGAGGATTTCCCTGCTGTGTAACCTGTTACAAGCTGCTCTGAATGGCGAAAAAGCTGTCAGCTTCAGAGTTGAAGCTGACAGCTTTTTCTTTCATAATACTAAGTGAGGCTCTGCCTCAACTGCCTCACCTGACCGCACGTCTCTGATCCCCGAGGTATAGAAGAGACTGTTGGGAGGGTAGGGAGTTAACTCTCCAGCATCAATCAAACACTGAAATGTCAATTTTGGGTGTACTGACCCTTGAAAAGTGGAGCTGCAGCCAGCTGAATGTAGAAGATGAAAAAACCCAGAGAATTGCTGGGTTCCAGCAAGTAAAACACAGAACAGAGATTCACTCTTATTCATTATCCAGGAAAAAGGCTGGCTTTGGCTAAAACTCTGTGGCCAGTTATTGTATTCTTCACAGCCATATGTTTGTCAACATTAGACCACCACACCTATATAAGCTTGCTGGTAATCCCATTCTATGATGGCCATTAACCTGGCATTGTATACCCCCCTCCCCACTGTCTTGTGCCTATAACATAAGCCAATAAGGCTTTCCGCAGGATTTTAAAGTGTCTGTGGGAATTTGTGCCGATCTGTGAGATCAGGTACTGATGTTGGATGAGAACATTTGGCCCACAACTGGCTTCCAATTCATGCCAAAAGGTGCTCAGTAGGGTTGAGATCAGGGCTCTGTGGAGGCCACTCGAGCTCCTCCACTCCAAACTGGTCAACCTATCTATTAATGGTGCTGGCTTTGTGCCAGGGGCTGACTGGCAACTTTTAGCCCAGGGGGCAAGTACAACCCAGAGGCCCATGGTGCAGCAACTTGGCCCCCCTCCTGCTCTGATGCACAGGAGCATAGTCATGCTGGAACAGAGAAGGGCCTTCACCAAACTGTTACCACAAGGTTGGAAGCCCACCATTGTCTACAATGTCGTTAGAATGCTATAGAATTAACAGAACCCTTCACTGGAAACACCTAAGCGTAATCATTTGGAAGGGGCTCCATACTTTTAACCAATTGTGTGGTTAGAAATAGGCATGAAAATAGTAAAACGCACAAGCGCTCTGCAAAGACTAGGTACTGTGGCATATTTTCCATACCCTTTCTAAGTAAATATGAATAAAGCTGGAATAATATTCTTACAGAATGCATTACTGGAATTTTTAATATCAGTCAATTCAGTCATATATTCTAGATTCCCCAGTTGTCCCTTAATGCAGTCAGTTTAGACAGAATATTAATTCCCCTTGGCGTCGATGGAGCATAAACTCCAATAATTCATTCAGAAGACTTACAACCGGATCCTTTTCCCTGACCACCGATATTAAACAGCAAATTAAAAATGACAGCTATGAAATCAACCTGTTAACACCCGGCGCAGGAGTGGAGACGAAAGCAGCGGACAGTCGGAACCATCGACCAGTTAATGCGGAAGAAAATAATATAGAGCGGTTACAACGCTGGGAATGAGTCTACACAACGCAGGCATTTAATAAACAGACAATTCAAATATTACCCATAGGCATGGCCTGCTGCACTCGGGGATTCTTATCAAGATTTACAGGTTTGCACAGTTATGAGGATCATAAAATTGGATGTGGTCTCGGGGGGGTCTTTGAAAACGAGCTAGGAAAAAAAATGATCCATTGATACCAATACAAAAGGAAGAGTTAAAGTAAGTCCAGTTTAAAGGGAAATTGATCCACCAGGTCCACCCCTTCATCGGAACATCTAGAATACTGCAGTAAAATGGTACTCACAGGGTTTTAGAAAAAAATAAAATGCTGGAGGGAGGGGACTTTGGGGGGTGGAAGGAGGCAGATGGCAGGTAACACGGATTTAAAACAAAAAAGGTTAGGTGCAGGGGATACCAGTCCACATTCCTCAGGGTAGGCAGCTATTGCAATAGTTATTAATATATTAAATCAGAACCAAAGCCAATTGCTAAATTTTCATATAACCTATAACAAGTTAATATAATTTCAAAAGCTGTTTTCAATCTTTTATCAATCTCCAGCTTTTATTGTAAATATACCTGGCGACAGGTGACAACTGTCTCACTATATTGTGAAACTGTAGCCCATCCTGCTGCCATCAAGAGGCCGGTTCACAGCAATGATGTGCATATAACGCTGGAGTAAGCGCATGTAGAAAGGAAATGGCTAAAAAAAGGCCAGAGAAGGTCAACAGCATTGGCTGTTGTTGAGGGGTGGGGGGGGGGGGCGGGAGGGAACTGCCTCTCCGCTCTGATG
>NW_017306742.1:50727-53860 GCF_000935625.1 Nanorana parkeri
AGTGGAGGTGGTCTCGAAGGTACTGTTATAAACCATGACAGACACATCTGCAATGCTGCAAACTCGAAATCAACGTGAGAGACCTGGATGGCTAGGAAGGTACTCCCTGCTATAGGGTTACAACTGTCTCCCATTTGTGCCGTGCTGACATGCATTGTGCAAGTGTAGCCCATCCTGTTGCCATCAGGAGACTGGTCCACAGTAATGATGTGCAAGGAGACAGCAAGTGGCTGAAAAAGGCTGGAAACATTCAAAAACATTGGCTGGCCAGCAGTGGTGTCCACTCAGGATCCAGAGGAGGAGTGATGTCAGCACAATGGTACTGTAGGGGATCATCCGGCATGGGTGCATCTGCAGTGCTGGTTTAGTGGTCCCCCACACTTGGAAATGGCTGAAAAACATTGGCTGTTGTTTTTGGTGGGGGGTCATCTCAGGATCCAGAAGAAAAGTGTTGTCAACATGAGGGTACTGTTGGGGAACGGCCAGCATAGGCGCATCTGCAGTGTTGGGTTAGTGGTCTCCCACACTCGGAAATGGCTGAAAAAGGCCAGAGAAGATCAACAAAATTGGCTGTCCAGCAATGGGGTCCTCTCAGGATCCAGAGGAGGAGTGATGTCAGCACAATGGTACTGTAGGGGATCATCCGGCATGGGTGCATCTGCAGTGCTGGTTTAGTGGTCCCCCACACTTGGAAATGGCTGAAAAACATTGGCTGTTGTTTTTGGTGGGGGGTCATCTCAGGATCCAGAAGAAAAGTGTTGTCAACATGAGGGTACTGTTGGGGAACGGCCAGCATAGGCGCATCTGCAGTGTTGGGTTAGTGGTCTCCCACACTCGAAAATGGCTCAAAAAGGCCAGAGAAGATCAACAACATTGGCTGTCCAGCAATGGGGTCCTCTTAGGATCCAGAAAATGAGTGGTGTCAGCACGATGGTACTGTTGGGGATCGGCTGGCACGGGTGCATCTGCAGTGCTGGGTTAGTAGTCACCCACACTTGGAAACAACGCCAGTGAGAGACCTGGATGAGGGACATTGGTTAGAATCCTGCCATATTTCAGGCTCTTGTGAAGAGCTTAGGCTGAACACACAAGGTGCATTGAAACATGCCTTGTATTGACTATGGCCTTCTTCCTAATCTCAACAGCCTCCCTATTCTCAAACCCAGGGTGGCTGTAGACGCAGAGTGCTTTACGCATTTCTGAAATAGTAACAGATAACTGATAAAAGTTTGCGTTCAAAACCCACTCGCGCTCAGCCTATGCGAGGGGGAGAAAAGGTTAAAATCCTTCTGAGCAAATAAAACTCCCAGGAGTAATGGAGGCGTTGCAGAGATCTACAACGCAATGTCTGAAGTTCTCCGCGGCGATAGCGGTTTGGTAGACTCCGTCGCATCAGCTCAGCAGTTTATTGTCTCTCTTCCTTTATCTGATGACTTGGAGTCATCAGCAAGCAGCAGGATTATACCCCAAGGTGCGTCTCTTTTCTGCAACATCGAAATAAAAAACCAGAACGCATCTACCTACGAAAAGACGGTGAGGAGATACGTGTCCGCCTCAGGGATTCAAAGTGAGCAGCGCTGGCATATTAAGAGCTCGGGGTGGAAACTTTCAGTGTATCATGTCGTTCCCCCGGGGGGGAAGGGCACGGACGATGTGTGCGCTGCGTAACTGAACTCTTTAATGCAGGAATCATTTTTCCTCTGGATTGACAAACACGAAGAGGCATTAAACTAATGCACATTAAGCAGCCTAAATATTTATTCCTTGTCATGGGGATCAAGTAAGCACTGGAGACAGTTGAAAGGACGTGTAAGGGAAAATACAAAGTCTAACAAGGAAAAGGATCTAATATCTGCAAATATTTAAAGGCCAACTTCAGGCCGGCTTCAGGTTTGTGTGGTGATGCGGCTGGTTTCTTGCATCTCTTGGCAATGGTATTGATTATTGTAGGAAGGCTTGGCCTATAGTGCAGAGTAGAGTAGAGGCGAGTATGCAAAACAAGAATTAAAGTGTATCCAAAGCCAAATCTGGAAGGGTTAGGATCTTGGTCAGGTTTTATTTATTATTTCATTTCTGATCACTGTTCCGGGGATGGAAAGTGAGGGAAATCTCCTCAGTGTGAACATAGAGAGCCATACAAATGTGGTAAAAACTCTAACTTTTCCCCACTCTACCAGGTTCTTACTGCTGTGTGTGTCATGGTTGTGGATTCACCCCCAATTTTTCCTTATCACTATCCTCACGGGCAAGAGCGTGTCTATGACTCTAGTCGCCTGAGGCCGGGAAGATTGGGTTGTTGTGAGTGTTGGCAGTGCAAGTGCGTGTGGGTGGGAGTGGGCAGCTTTGCTGGGTGCTGGTTGTGCAGGTCTAGGGGGATAGGGTGGGTGGTGCTAATCTGGAAGGTGGGTGGGGTGGAGAGTGGTGTGCACGGCACCTCTGTCCAGTGTCGTCGTCCCCCAGCTCACTGACGTCACTGGTTGCCAGGATCAGGGTGGGACGCCAGCCAGAGCATCCTGCTCAACTTCTGGCAACCAGTGACATCAGTGAGCTGGGCGTGCTGCCAGCCGTAGTGTCACAGGATGCTAAGGGCTCTTAGAAACCTCAGAAGCTCTGGCCATAAAGGGAGTGGCAGGCACACCTGCCAACCACTGCCCCCCATGACCCACTGAGATGCCATCTGAGAGAAAATCACTTCAGACTGCCTCATTACAGGGACAGCCCTGGTCACAGGGGGCTAAAAGTGAAGGGAAATCCAGAACATTGCAGTTACCCACAGAACAGAAATAAGCAAAATACCTTCCATTGGAGACTTTGGGGATCATGGGGAACTTTGGGGGATCCCCACTTTGGGGATATTTCACCTCACTTCCTGTACTATCTATGGGACAGGAAGTGAAGGGAAGTATTCCCAATGGGATGTGGGCAGTTATAAAAACCCTTCAGAGGTTCTACCTCTTCCCTACACTACCAAAATGTAAAAGTTTTGGCTTTAGATACACTTCAAGTAAACTGATGAGAGAAATACAGGTGACGCCCTTGTTGACGTAATTTTGAAAATGCTAGAACGAGGCAGCAGTGGCAGAAAGTGTATATATATATATATATATATATATATATATATATAAAAAAAGTG
>NW_017306742.1:53890-54116 GCF_000935625.1 Nanorana parkeri
ATATATCTCCCATGACAGGTTTCCTTTAAAATATATGACAATCTATTTTGCTGCGGCTATCTCAGTCTACATACCGAAAATACAAAACTCAATCTGGGAACTTTTGCCTCTCTCTCTCTCAGCGATAATGCCACGCAAATGGAGAAACCTATTTGCAGATAACATCTCTGACTCTCTGCATTACTTATAATGGTAAGAGATCAATATCAAGGAAAAAAATATTGGC
>NW_017306742.1:54140-55255 GCF_000935625.1 Nanorana parkeri
TAATATCTAAGAATTCTATTCACTGTTGTACGTTTCAAGGTTGGGGAACTCACTATCAGTTTTTGTAGGTTGCCATGGAAACGCACACATTTTCTCAGTCAGTAGACGGGTCCTGGGAGAATAGATATCTTTACAGTGTAGAGAAGTATTTAAAAAAAAAGAAAAAAAATGACTTTTTTAAGACAACTTTTTGACCTTTTCTTCTTCATGGTCTTTAACAAACGCTTTGTTTACGATAATTACTCCAGAAGAGTCTGAAGTGACCATACTAGCGAATAAATAACGCAAGAGTGGAGGGTAAAGCCCACTGTTCCAGAGTTTATCAACCAAAGGCATGAGCAAAGCATGTTATACTGGAGATGCAGACTTCATTTACCTTGAGACCTGAGGCAGCTGCCTTTGAAGCCTTACGCCAAAGTTAGCCCTGACTTTTGCCAAGTGCATTAAGGTTAGAGATGCCATAGACATATCAAAACTTTGCCTAGCACTGCTCTAACAGTCTTCACAGAACATTTCCAATCTAAAGAAAATTGAAAGCTCTCCAAAACATACACTCTAATATTTCGTTGGACCACCTTTGGATTTGATGACAGCACACATTCGCCGTGGCATCATTTCTAAAAGCTTAAGCAATGTCACAACATTTATTTACGTCCAGAGTTGCGTTCATTTTTACCAAGATCTTGTAGTGATGATGGGAGAGTCGGAGCACGGTGTAAAGTCTTCTCCAGCACATCCCAAAGATTCTCAATGGGGTTAAGATCTGTACTCTGTGGTTGCCAATCCATGTGTGAAGATGATGTCTCATGCTCCCTGAACCTTCCACAATCTGAGCCCGATGCATTCTGGCATTGTCATCTTGGAATATACCCAATGTGCCATGTGTGAAGAAGAAAATCCAGTGATGGAAAAACCTGATCATTCAGTATATTCAGGGAGGCAGATGACCTCTTTTTTGGAGCACATAACGTTGCTGAACCTAAACCTATAATCCAATGGATGGCTCTGACCTATGTGTTTAGCTAAATCCAGGTGGTGACTTTTTCTGGTAAGGTAGCGCAGATCAAACAAAATTCCCAGTGTTTTGGCGATGTCTTTTAGGTGTTGGAAATTAC
>NW_017306742.1:55358-55881 GCF_000935625.1 Nanorana parkeri
CAGGGGGGGTGGGGCTAGCCAAGGCTCTAATTTAGGAGCTAATTTGAATATATATATTTTTTATTGCCATGTTTTTTACATTGGGAATACATAGGAAAAAAATAGAAAACAAAATACTTGACTCACTTGAGTTAGCTTTCTATTACCTTATTCGATGTGTCTTTGCTGAATACTTGATCATGTTATATAATGGATTTTCAATGTGTGGGGGGTTAGATAGTCTTATGCCCTTTTGTGTATTCTTTTGTACGTTTGTATGCAAATCTTAAAAAGCTGTATTTAAAAAAAAAATTAGAAAAGAATGTATTTTATGTAATTTTTCACAATGCTTTATTTATGTATTTATTTATGTACTGCTTGTATAGTGAAAGCAAATGTCATCCAGATCATTCATCATCATTGTTGCAATGGATGGGAATAATTTTATGTGAGAGAGAGGAGAGGGGTAGAGAGAGAAGAGAGAGGGGAGAGAGAGAGAGAGAGAAGAGGGGAGAGAGAGAGAAGAGGGGAGAGAGAGAGAGAG
>NW_017306742.1:56199-58017 GCF_000935625.1 Nanorana parkeri
GAGAGAGAGAGAGAGAAGAGGGGAGAGAGAGAGAGAGAGAGAGGGAGAGAGAGAGAGAATAGGAGAGAGAGGGAGAAGAGGAGAGAGAGAGAGATAGGGAGAAAAGAGAGGGGAGAGAGAGAAAAGAGGGCAGAGAGAGAGAAGAGGGAAGAGAGAGAGGGAGAAGAGAGAGGGGAGAGAGAGGGGGAGAGAGAGGATAGGGGGGGAGAGGGCGAGAAAGAGAAAGAAGACAGGAGAGAGAGATAGAGGAGACAGAGAGAGAAGAGAAAGGGAGGGAGAAGAGAGGGAGAGAGAGAGAGGAGAGGAGAGAGAGGAGACAGAGAAAGAAGAGAAAGAGAGGGAGAAGGGAGGGAGAAGAGAGGGAGAGAGAGAGAGGAGAGGAGAGAGAGGAGACAGAGAAAGAAGAGAAAGAGAGGGAGAAGGGAGGGAGAAGAGAGGGAGAGAGAGAGAGGAGAGGAGAGAGCGGGGAGAGATAGGGAGAGAGAGAGAGGGGAGAGAGGGAATGAAGAGAGAGAGAGAGAGAAGAGAGAGAGAGCAAGAGCAAGAGAGAGGAGAGGGAGAGAGGAGAGAGAAGATAGAGGGGGGGAGGGGAGAGAGAGACACTGTACTGTACATTTATTGAATGTTTCTACATTTTTTACACTTTTTGTGCTGGACCGTGTCATAATTTGTGACATCACTACACTCATGGGGCGGAAGCATTCTCTGTACATTTGTTTCTACTGCATGCTGGTGGTTCCAACACTTAGTGCCGGAGAGGCGCCACTGAAACAGACCAGCGTTTTAAAATGGCGCCAGGAAGAATAACTGCTACTTGTGTTTCTGATCACCAGATTATGGACAAAGAGAGTAGGGTGGGCTGGGGTCAGGCCCGGCGCTACTGCAAGGCAAGTCAGGCGGCCGCCTGAGGGCGCTGCAAGGTGAAGCAGGCCCAGCGCTACAGGGGGTCGGGAGGGAGGAAGGAGGTTCGGGGGGGGGCGCAAAAATGCACATTGCTTGTGTAGGCAAGAATCCTAGCACCGGCACTGGCTGGGGTATTACAGTGATACCTGGATGAAAAAAATGGAACTACTCAGCAAGTAGGCTGTGCACCCTAAAATTTCCTTAACAAGTAATAAACATGAAAGAGTTGTGATGCATTGCAGGAATTAGAAATATTTATTGTTGTCTTTAAGGAGAGTAGGAGCCAGCATCTAAGGCTGTGACAACCCACCGTCTTGGCTAGCACTGAATGGTTGGTTTGTGGGAAACTGGATAGCAATAACAATATCATATATTCATTTTATTTGGGATGAGGAGAAGAAAAGGAATGTGACGTGAAGACCTGAGGCACTCTATAATAAAGCTTTTTGTACCAGGAGTTCTATGTTTTATTAATCATTACATGACCTCTTTTCCAGCTCCTTGTTCCGGCTGTGACCATAAATGTTATAATTACCCGGGAATTATTACGAATGTACTTCCACAGATGTGATCAAGAATCCAAGATGTCATTTAACAGTTTATTTTAATTTAGTAGATAGAAAAGGGACCCCAGTGTTAGGTAGGCGAAACTACATCCCTGGGAGACATTCACTTATCTTTTGGTTCCCATGGTTTTTAATGGTTATGCACATTTAAAGAATAGAGCCTGTCTATGGCCACTACTCATTAGCATGTAACACCAAGGCAAAGGTGAATAAGGAACAAAATAATACAAAGGCATAAGATCTATGGTTAGTAGTAGTTAGTCACATCCAGCTGGACTTTTCTCTGTAATTCTGAACACATTCACTACTTAAAGTAGCTTCCTCAGTTCTAAAGAGAGTCTGAAATATA
>NW_017306742.1:58127-64867 GCF_000935625.1 Nanorana parkeri
GGGGGGGGAGAAAAGAGCACTAAAAAGACCAACCAGTATAAATGATTGTTTTTTTAAGCGCTGAAATCCCACACATTTCAAAGGTAATAGAATCAGGACCGGATTTCCCACAAGGCCAACCGAGACCCAGGCTCGGGGCAGCAGGGAGTAGAGGGGCAGCAGGGGTGTGGAATTCCTGTCTCCTGATGCCCGGGACATGCAATTCCGGGCGCCAGGCGGGTAGTTGTTTTCTACATTTAGCCCTGCTTTGGGCAAGCAGAACTAAATGTACAGCGGGGAAGCCGCCGCTTGTTTTGTACGAGTGATCTCGGTGATGTCGCCAAGATCACTTGTATGCAGCCTGCATACAGGGGGAAGCATTGAGGAACCTGGCTTTGGGGCAGCAGAGAGAGTAAATCCGGCCTTTAATAGAATCCCCCTTCTTCAGAGTTTGGACATGCAGGAGAATGCCTGACTCAGCAGAGAAATTTGTAGCTTGCACGGCAAGCTGCCAATGCATGTGATGTCTGGACAGGTGTTTATAAGTTGAGTTACATGGCTGGAGTAAAGATGTTTAAATATTATTATATGAGGATGACAGATAGTGTTGAAGGCCCCCAGACCTGTTTGATGTAGATGGCCTTGTTCACGCCTCTTACAAGCCAGTTGCCCTCTCTGTCCAAAATGTGTACTGTCCTCAAAAGAATGTCCTTTTTCCTTAAGTTGCATGAAGGCTGATGTGTCATGACCTGCAGGGTTCACCCCTCTATGTTGGCCCATCTATTTGATAAGGGGTTCTTGTGTTTCACCAATGTACAGGTCTTTCCATTCCTGCGTATACCAGGGTTCTTAGCTTGGGTTTGGGTATTCTGGATGTACAAGCTCCTATTTCAGCGAGGAGCTGGACTTGAAGCACACATGAGTCTGATGTTTGTTAAAAATTCTGAGCTTTCTAATAACCAGGTCACATATGGGACAACTAACAAAAGCCCAGGCTGGGTATCCATAAACTTTTAAAAGCCCTCCTAAAAATATGTTCTTTGTCGTGAGACTCTGTGTTTCTTGTTACCATCTCAACCTGCTGTTGCAGAGTTCTATTATTCCACAGTTTGTGTTTCTGCAAGTGTTGGGAGTCACGAAAAGCAGATTTGTCTATGTGGGTAGTCTTCCTGTAGACTTCACTGGCCAAGTCAACCCACTCGTAGACATGTAACACACAGTCCAAGAAGGGTAATTTGTTATTTTCTGTATCTTTCAATGTAAACTAAGAGATTGTTCAATAAAATATTGCACTTCCAATGTTTTTATCTTGACCAATCACAGACCTGAATCAACAGCTGCTGTTTTCCTAAATGAGTTCAAGATTGTCCTCTCCACCGTCGTAAACTTTTTTCCCAGCTATATTGGTGGACACTGGTGATCCCATTGCACAGACATGTTTCTGTCTGTACAAGTTACTCATGTATATGAAATAGGTGGTGTTGAGACAAAGGTCCAACAGGAAATATACTTGGCTTCGCTTGAGTTCCGTATGGCTGTCATATCCAGTTTTCAAACATTTCCTATTGACCGCAGTAGCCTTTGCATTCAAAAGTCAAGTCAAAAAGGAGTGCAAGGGGTCAAATCCCTTTTCACTTGTATATCAACTTCTTCTAAGGGGAAAATGGATGCAGTCCACACTAATGGCATGTATGGTCGGCAAAAATCTAAATTCCAAAAACCCTTAAATCTCATGTCTAAGGATGCATCATGACGCACTTCTCTGCTTTGAATGAAAAAAAAATAGCTGGGCGATTCTATACTTCAAATATGTGTATTAGGAAAATGATTTCCATTACAGCAATTTATGTTTCAGTTTTACTGCCTTGTAATAGCCATTACCCCAGAACAAAGGGGAAGAGAGACGCAATGGCGGGGAGTCATATCACCATATGAAACGTAATGAACATGACTGGGACATAACATAATGGAAAGGCCACAGGAAAATGTGACCTCCGGACATGACAAACAGAATTCTGTTTTATATCATGTTTTCAAACATGAAATAACCCCTATATGACTTGTTACATGAAATCTATCCTAGAGGAATCTAAAGGATACCTTTGTGAACATCTTTCTACAGCTTCAATACAGGTTTCCAGCGAGTGAAGTCAATACTCTTGATCTACACACAAATTTAGGTCAGGGACTCCAAAAGTATATAAACCACTGGTTGCATGTTTCATTTGTTCTGCACTGGATATGGATGCTGGAAGCAAAAATTAGATGTTTGTGAATTCTTTTATCCACCTGTAACCAGGGAAGGACCTTGTCCTTTCATGGTAGGGACAGATTTATGAGTATATCAGGCGATGTGTGCCATTGTGCCTTATAGAATGGTAGCCATCATGAATGGTGGGTATTTCTAAACAACATGGATAATTGTGACACACCTAATTACATCTCCCAGGATTCAGCTTGCTTTGTGGCTCTTGGCATTTGGCCGCATGGCATCCCGGAGCTGCAAAGGAAGTTGGCACTGGTAGACTCTCTTCTGCCAGTCACTGGAATCCCAGATGGTTATGCAATGGCCATCATGCATCGCTGACCGCTCTGATCAATGTCTGAATAGCCACCTAAAACCTAGCCTCAAGACCACCTACCCATTTGATCTTAATAGTACTGGCCTGGGAGGAAAATGCTCCCCTACATCATCCTTTCCTACCTCCTAACACCTGCTGAATGCTAAAATCACTAAGTTCATTATCTCTTTAGGCAAAAAAAGAAAGCAACAATGAATTAGGTAGTAGACTGCAGGGCCGGATTTACCCTCTCTGCTGCCCCAAGGCCAGGTTCCTCAATGTCCCCCCCCCTTTCCCCCCATGGAGAATGGCAGACCTGCACACAAGATATTTCGCCGACATCGCCGAGATCACTTGTACAAAACAAGTGGAGACTTCCTAGCTGTACATTTAGCTCTGCTTGCCCAAAGCCGGGCTAAATGTAGAAAACAACTACCCGCTCCGATGCCCGGAACTGCATGTTCCGGGCATCAGGAGACAGGAATTCCACACCCCTGCTTGCCCTCTACTCCCTGCTGCCCCAAGGCCGGGCCTTGGTTGGCCGTTGAGGGGAAATCTGGCCCTGAAGTAAACTTCCATTCAGTACTTTCACATGCTCTGCTTCCAATAATGAAACAGGCGGTAGTTTCTGCTGTGGAATTGCAGACAGTTGAAGGAAGGTATGGATGGTTTCATAGGCCAAGTAACACTAGTGATCCAGTCACTGGCAGGAGCATCAGTCAAGAGACTGTTCACCTGCTCCAACAGTGTCACCCCCTCGCTGGTTAAATGCTAGAGATTCCCACCCACACAGCAACATCATGTTGGCTGAACTAGGGAGGTGTCGCTTCACTGCTGCTTCCTAGCTGACAAGTGAGATTCTATAGCATTTCGGTTCAATGGGCCCAAATTCCCACAGACATACCCCAAAATCTTGCAGGAAAGCCTCAGCAGGAGAGTAGAGCCTGATATAGTTGTAATGGGGGGCCCCCACTCCACTTTAATTGCCCTGTTTTTAGAATGAGATGTCCAGAATGCTCATATAGGTGTGATGGTCAGGTGTCCACAACCTTTTGGTCACCATTTAGTTCATCACTGTTCACAGAAAGCAAAAATCAAGGCAAGGTCTGCTAAAAATGAGGGGAACTAGGAAGGAACTAGGAAGGGACTCTCATTTCCCTCATGGCGAACAGGTAACACAAAAGGTCACAATGTATTCCTATTCACTTTCCACGGAAACAAAGAAGAAGAGCTTTGTAGAGTCATCGTCATTGATCCCGCAAGATACATCTAAACTCAAAAGTGGTCAGAAGTGGGTTAGTTTTGAGAGGTACACGTCTCTGTGCTGGTGACATGATTATTCAGCTTCTCTATTTGACAGCAGCACATTAATAATTGAGGGGGGGAAAAAAACACAACATTATACCCCCCAGAAGTCTTGAAATACTACAATAAGATTCGGCTGTCATCGTCTCCACAAACCTCTGCTATGGGCTCCATCGACAATATATATATCTGAAGGATTAAATTCCCCGCTGGTGTTATCCTTGGCAAGCGCACTTCATGACCTCACCTGTGGATTGCAGCAACAGTGGATGAGATTACGGCTGTCAGTCGCGGTTTCAAGAGGATTACTTTAATATAAATATTTCAGTCATTCTGCTGCAGCCGTGATTGAGTATTCCGCTGCCACGGGGAGAAAAAAAAGCAGCAGCCATTACCAAATTGTTCGGCGCTGACAATGACAACTGATAAAAAGGGAAGATACCTGATCCGTTTACAGACGTACATAATACAAGGCGGTAGTCAATTTCCTGCCATAGCTGCATATCATGAATAGCAACTGTGTGCGCGCTGTGCATCAAATATCAGATTGGAGGTAGAAGGGGGATCTATAGTGTTTTTTACATACTTAGTTTAGTGCAATTTTATGCAAATCATGTCATCAGTGTGCTGATCTTGTATAAACTGTGCTCATAGTTTGGAATGATATCTCTCAGGGAGGAAAGAAGGATCAGGGCGGTGGGAGATTGCAGGATTTTGACTGTATTTAATATAGAGCAATCACTTGACCGAGTATGCACAATATACAGTAAGAGTCCAAATTCGAGCTCCCCTCTCCCGCTACCTAGTGTTCCCTTTCCCATACCCCCTGCGCTTCCCCCTTTTATATATATATATATAGTGTGGGGATTAGCTCCAAATAGTAGCGTATAAAGGACGCATCCACTCGCTGTAATCTTCATTCAAGTGCTTTCTACTTTTATTAAATGAATGTTCACAAAACAGAACAATTACCCTTGTAGGGGTTCTTTAGCATCTCATGGCAGCACCTGCCCATCCAGTGTCCTGGCTTTGCATTTGCAGCACCGCTACTCCGGCCTCAGCCCACTGTCTGTTCCTCCAGACAGCCTCAGTCGTGTGCTAACCTGCACACTGGGGGTTCTTCCCAATCCGCAGCACCCTGCTTTGCTGGACTCCACTCTGACTCCTGGGTGGAGCTTTCCTGTCTCCCAGGTGGAGTCTTGACCCCCTTCCCAACACCTTTATTTTAAAGGCTGTGCACACCTGTGCCATCACCATGCGCTGGCCACTCACATTCTGGACACAGGAATGAAGATAACACAGTGGCATTGTCACGCACTGCCACAATATATTTACCATTGCCAGATATCTTCAGGCCAATCATCGGTCATCTTCCTGTTTTGGATCTCAATGATGCAGAGTGATGACGAGGGAGGAGGTTCGGGTGTGCGGCTACTATGGGTAGGACCTGCTGGCTTGAGATAGAGAATCCCATTGCATTTATGTGCAGATTTGCCCTGGAGAGTTTTTTTACCATGAATGATGACTAGGGAGGAGGTCTGGGTTTGCCGCTACCATTGGGTTAGAGGCAGGACCTACTGGCTTGAGATTTGAAATCCCAGCAAATTTTTGTGCAGATTTGCCCTGAAGAGTTTTTAACACCATCACCCAAGCCCCATAATTATAATGGGGCACCGATTAGCCATAGTGGAAGTGTATTACAAGCCGTTGCAGGGAAAGCTGACATACTGTGTAAGGAGAGATTACGGCAGGTAGAAAACTGGACTTCTAAGCGTCATCGATGTACAATGTATGCTTTTTTAGCAAACTTTGCAGATTATGACCTGTTTTTGTTTTCAAGAAACAGATGTTTGTCTCACAATGTTCTTTCCAGACTGATTCTTGAGTTGGAGGGGTCTGACTCCTGAATGGGAGGGTCTGATTCCTGCATAGGAGGGTCTGATTCCTGCATAGGAGGGTCTGATTGGGTCTGATTCCTGCATAGGAGGGTCTGATTCCTGCATAGGAGGGTCTGATTCCTGCATAGGAGGGTCTGATTCCTGAATGGTAGGGTCTGGGTCCATTATAATCAGCTGGTGGACTTTCTGTGTTGTGATTAGGAAAGTTGAAGTGTCAGCATCCCTTTCTTGCAGATTCCTGCCGGTTTCTGTACTGAAGAAATAGCAGTTTGTTCCAGCATGTCTTTTCCAGACTGATTCCTGAATAGGAGGGTCTGATTCCTGAATGGGAGGGTCTGATTCCTGAATGGGAGGGTCTGATTCCTGAATGGGAGGGTCTGATTCCAGAATGGGAGGAGTTTGATTTAATGATAATCAGATGGTGGACTTTCTGTGTTGTGATGAGGAAAGTTGCAGTATGAGCATCCCTTTGTTGCAGATTCCAGCCGGTTTATGTTCTGAAGAAATAGCAGTTTGTTCCAGCGTGTCATTTCCAGACTGATTCCTGAATGAGATGGTGTGATTCCTGAATGGGAGGGGTCTGATTCCTCAATTGGAGGGTCTGGATTCATTATAATCAGCTGGTGGACTCTCTGTGTTGTAATGAGGAAAGTTGCAGTGTCAGCATCCCTTTAGTAGTAACTAATCCTTAGGGAGTATTTCATCAAAAATTTAATTTCTGTTGCAGGGGATACCTAAACCTGTACTTATCTTATCTTATCTCTGTATCTTAGTGCAGACTTTTGGGACAATCAGTCAGCCAATCACAGAAACAGGAAGTGATATGTCTGGGTGCGTTTTGTACACTTACTGTGTACACCTGCAGAGTGCCATATTGCATTTAACTTTTTTGACATTTTTAGAAAACCACTGCGGTTGCAGATTTAAAACGAAAGGTAATTTTTAATAACATTAAATTGCAAAATGACTTGTGCAGCAATTGCAATTTATATATATA
>NW_017306742.1:65066-85592 GCF_000935625.1 Nanorana parkeri
AACATATTCATTCATTTTTATTTATTTTTTTCATGTATTTATATTTTTTTAAAGAGTTGTTTCCCTTTAATTATTATTTCTAGCTCCTTTGGGCAATCAATCCCCTTGCTGTCTTTTTTGTTTTGTTCTTATTATTAATTTGAAGTTTGATTACTACTCTAAGTTTGGTTTTGCTGAAAATTATGGCCAATCAAACACGGACAGATTCACCCATTACTTCTGATGACGTGATGATGCGAGTGCAAAATGCTGCGACGGCGCCCTCTCAAGGGATGGATCCATGACAACATGCACTCACATTATGTCCTCACCTGTCACTGAAAACTGACAGAAGCAACAGATATTGAAAAACAGATGTGAAAAATGATTCTCTGCAGCCGGTCAGGTTTACAGTTTAGGGCAGGAATAACCAAATTTAACTTGTTAAAAGTGTGCAAACAATACTATACTAATACTATAGCGCTGTAATCAGGTACGTTGCATAAAAACAACAGAAATACCTTGTATGGATCATTATTCAAGCAGCAGAAGGAGCGGTGGAGAAAGCACCGATCCAAACAATGAATGAGGCAGAAGCTGGGAGATCCTTGCACTGCAGGTACAGCTTCCTCTCCAGCAAGCAGAACAGTGAGCAGCACAGTAGTGGCATCACCAAAACTCACTCCAAGTCTGGTGAGGATAGCAGTCGGCAATGCCTTAGATGATATCACACTGCAGATACAATGCTAAGACTTACAGCACAAGAATTGCCCAGCTACTTTAATGCAGGCATATTGGTAAATCTTTCAGGGTACCGCTTGAGCACAATTTCCATTTATAGACGTTCCGTATAACATATCAAGTCTTTGCTTTCTGAGATCAGGTGCTCTTTAAACTCAGTGTTGGCGATGACACCACCACTGCACCGAGGATTTACAATATTAATTATAACACAGAAATAAAAACATGGCTTTAGAAACGTATTTTTCCCCAAGCATGCTGATGTTCAGGACAGCTCAGACACCTACAACAGAGTGGAAGGCTGCTAATTTCACTCACAGTTCCTTTTTTTCTAGACCCGAGGATCACAAGAGCTGAATTGTTTACTCCTTCGCCTTCCGTGTCATCCCTCAGTTGTCTAGCCCTGCTCTAAACAGCATTCCTTAAAGATTCACTTGACATTCGTGTGGGTTGTTTTGTTCCATGAACTTGTAATGCTGACTTTTAAGTAGCCAGACCATTTCAGCCCCTGGAATAACTTGCACAGCCACTGACGGGAAGGCATGTATAGGTGGTTTCGAGGATACAGCAGTTTCAGTACTGCAATCAGCCTGTGTGCCACTCGATTGTGGCCTTGTTGATGCGTTTCCGGGGTCACGCTCCCTTCTTCAGGCTGATTGCAGTACTGAAACTGCTGTATCCTCAAAACCACCTATACATTCCTTTGTTTGACCTACCATTGAAAACTGCTGTATCCTCGAAACCACCTATACATGCCTTTGTTTGACCTACCATTGTGAGTACCCTTGCACTCTATATTTGTGTCTTTTTAAAATAAAAAATCATCTGCACTAGGGTGGGTGCCCTTCTTTTTCTTTTGTTTTCCAGTTCTACAGTTCCCCTGGCTGAAGTGGGGCAGCACCCCTAGCAATTCTGTACACATACCACTCAGTATCAGGATACGTTCACAGCGCTTGGGCTTCAATATACCTTGTACAAACTGACTGTATTGTGCTACTTAATTCCTCTACTTTTCTGTGCTGTTAAGCGGAGGTAGGGTGGTCCTATATATCAGCCCAACTAAACACTTTCCAGGTGCATCAAAACAAAATGTGTGCACAATCTTACAGCCATGTTGTTTTAACAAAGTAGTCACAGCCTGAGTAAAAATGCATGTTCCCGGCCAGCATGTTGCAGAAGAACCCTTGCTAATGTTTAGCAGTGGTCTCTCTCTGCAGAAATCAGTTTACAGTGTAGCACTAGGGAACGAAAAAAAGCACACTTTAAGAGTCCTGAACAGTACTTTATTGACTCCACAATCATGAGGGAGATGTCCAACGCATTTCAGAGGCTCAATGATCGCCCTCATTGGGGCTTAAAGTGACATTAAACCTTCCGTTTGCATATATCTAGCAAGCAGTAGATATATGCAAAAACATTATACAAAAAAGTCACCAAAAAGGGATTTACTTACCTGTATCTCCGCCGTGTGCTCCTGTCCGAAGATCTGAAAAATTCTCAAGCGGCCCTGAAGGATTATGGGGTGGGCGCATGCGCAGTAGAGATCTTCAGCCGGGAGAAGAGGAGAGACACAGGGTAAGTCAATGCAGGCAGCCTGGCAGTGTGCATCCGCGCAGACTCCGTGGGACAGGAAGACACAGCAGTCAGCGCTGGATCAGAGACTGGCACTCGCGCTGGAGGGACTCCTGAAGACTACCGGAAAGAAGAAGATGATCGGATCAATAGGCATCATTTAAGGTAAGTCCTTAAAGCAGCATTGGGGGGGATTTTATCCTTTAATGTCACTTTCAGCAATTCCTTGCGCACATTTAAAAGGAACCTGGGCTTGCGGATCAAATGGGTAGTCAGGGGGTGTCATTGATAGACAGATAGACAGTAGACTGGAAAGGTGACCCCATTGAGTACCCATTTTTGACTTTGATACACAAGCCCAGGCTCATGAGTTAGATACCTTTAGAGCGTGTGGATGGAAAGGCTTAAGCCCTGACAAAGGGGGATCGTTGAGCCCCAGAAATGGGTTGGTCATCTCTCGTCACCTTCCTAAAAATTGGGAAATCAATTAAGTACTGTTCTCGCCTCATAAAGCGTGGTTTTGGTGCTCCCTAGTGCTTAACTGCAAACAGATTTCACAAACTGAGTGACCCCTGAGTAGCCCAGGCCATTGGGTTAAATCATAGACCTTCCGCCAACCACCTAGAAAAACGGGTCCAGCGTTTCACTCCTGCCTTCTCCTTGAACAAATGTGACCTCCCCCTGGTGAGTCCGAGCTCTCCAATCAACAGGTAGCATGAGCTTTGCTGATTGCACAGTTATATATCAGCAGGGAGTGTGTGCTGGACTGCTGCAGATAGAGGTCACTGCTTTCACACAGAGATCAAGGGTCCATCTCCGAAGCAGGCTGGCAGGAGACAGGCTATTCTACTCAGACTGTGGCTGCTTTCTAAAGAAAACAAACTGTATGGTTTTGCACACCTTTTGTACAGTGTAAATATTCTCCAGTAAATAACTCACAATACTCCTTTGCCGTAATAAACTCACAGTAGCACTACCCTTACAGTAAAGAATCTACATCTTTCTCTGCAGCAGTAAATCCCTTGTAATGCTTTAACAGTAAAGAATTCACAGTGTCAGCCTCTGGTAAGGAATCTACAACAAGGTTGCCCTTCTTGGTTTTATGCAGAAATGCCACAATACCATTTACCTGTGAATTTTGCGCACATGCTACTAAGGGGGAAGCAGGAAGGACAAACCACCAGAGCTTTCTCACTGGACCAGAAGCAATCAAAGTTTTCATAGCCGGCAATCAAGGAGCGGACATCTGCTTCTGCCATACAGATCAGGCTGCCATGACAATTATCTCACGGTAAGAATTCACTACCTCATGACTTATATTTAATCCACAGCGTGACCGCCCTTACAGTAAAGAATCCACAGCCTGACGTCCCTTCCAGTTATAAACACACAGCAAAAAAAGAAAAGAAACATTCTCAGCTTGAGCACCGATATTAAAGATTTGGATTGCCGGTGGCTTTAATTAATTGCTTTTTCTTTATCTCAACCTCTTGAATGAAGACGCAAAGTAATAATGATGGCGTGGCGGGGGGGGGGGGGGGGGGGGGGTGAGATGGGTGGATTATAAAAACAAAACATACAAATGATGCGGGGAAAAAATCCTTTGCTTTGGTTCTGGAGCTTTTCAGAATTCTATTATTTTGATGGAAGAGGTATTAAAAGTTGGCTCAGCGTGGTTAAAATTCCTCGCTGTGCCAGGCAATCTTCCTCCAAGATTACGCCGAATAAAAAACAATTATTTACTGGAGGTTTAGGAACGTAGATTTACCCCGACCCGCCTTTAATAATGTTCAAAAGAGGAAAGTGCCACGAAACGCAGCCGGGTCATTTTATTTTAGGATCGCGGAATGAGATAAATATATTCCTTAAAGGAGAACTATGAGATGAGTGATTTCCACTCACCTCATAGTTCTAGCCGACCTGTGACAATGAGACTGTCACAGGTCGGCTCAGTAGATCGGGAGGTGAGCGAACACATACCGGGTTCGCTCACCTCTCGATCCTGTCACGGCTCTCTGCCGTGACAGGGGGAGGGGCTGGATTCCCCCCTCCCCGCTCTGATCCGCCAGCGCTGACTGGCGGAACGGACGGGGGAGGGGGCGGGTACAGCTGACCTCTGCCTCTAGATAGGCAGAGCCAGCTGTCACTCACGCAGCTGGGCGGATCTCGACGTCGAGGTCGGGATCCGCTCTGGCTGTGGCGTCTCAGTATACCGTGAGCTGTAGCTCCCTATATACTGAGCTTAGGGTAACGGGAGGACGCTAGTTTGTGTCCTCCCGTTACCTTAAGGAGAACTATGGGGAAAAACACTGACCCCAATAGTTCTCCTTTAATTACATCATTTGGATCCAAGGATTCCGCGGACCCCCCAGCTAGAATATTCACTTGTTAAAGTGACACTAAACTCAGGAGGTAAATCTTAAAAAATACATTCAAGCACCTTATAGGAGAACTATGTGGTCAGTGTTTTTCCCCATAGTTCTCCTAAGGGTCACGGGTGGACACAAACTAGCGTCCTCCCATCACCCTAGGCTCAGTATACCGCGAGCTACAGCTCGAAGTATACTGAGACCGCCTCAGCCGGGACGGATCACAACATTACTGTTGAGATCCACCCAGCTGCATGATTGACAGCTGCCTCTGCCTATCTAGAGGCGGAGCCAGTTGTACCCGCCCTCTCCCCGGTCTGTTCCGCCTGTCAGCTCTGGAGGATCGAAGCGGGTGAATCCCTGCAGAGAGCCGTGAGTGATAGTCACAGTCCTCTGGAGGGAGATGATTGAGAAGTGAGCGAGTGACGGTATGTGTTCGCTCACTTCCCGATCTATAGAGCCGACGTGTGACAGTTGTCACACGTCGGCTCAAACTATGAGGATGAGTGAAAATCACTCACCTCATAGTTCTCCTTTAACTCTGAACAGCAATGGGGGGAATTTACATAGTTACATAATAAGTCGGGTTGAAAAAAGTCCATCGAGTTCAATCTATAGAGATATGAATTAACAGAATGCTATGTCCACAATTACCCCGTGTTAATCCAGAGGAAGGCAAAAAAAACCTATAAAGCACGGTTCAATTCTCTCCAACAGGGGGAAAAAAATCCTTCCTAATTCCATAAGGCAATCGGATATTCCCGGGATCAACAATTGCGACAGTTTAAGCCTCTTAGATCATTTTTTAACGTGCAAATCTGCCTTTCACATGTGCCCCTGATTTTTACCTGAGCTTGCACTACTTTTCCAACTGCACGTGCTTTGAACCTGTTTTCATCTGCACTTGTTCTGTCTGAAACTGGAGCATCACCTAATATAGGCAGAGCCAGCTGTCACTCACGCAGCTGGGTGGATCCAGACAGTATTGTCAGGATCCGTTCCGGCTGCGGCATCTCAGTATACCGCAAGCTGTAGCTATTATATATAATTATATATTAACACTCGCAATTGCTATAAATTCCCCTCCAATGTATCGTTATTTGTGTATCACTCGGCTGTAGATCCTCCAATTCAGAGATGATTGGAGGATCTACAGCCGAGTGACACACAAATAACGATACATTGTTGTTCATAGTTCAGGTTCTTGAATGTATTTTTTAAGCTGTAACTCCTGAGTTTAGTGTCACTTTAAGGAAACCCAGCCTGGTACGGTACTATTGGCTCTCTTCAGTAGGGTGCATGCTGTAAACATGATTAACCTCTGACAACATTTTTTCTGCTTGATGATATTAAGGATAACTAAACCCGAGAACAAAATTGTCATACATTGCAGCTTACCAGCACTTAGATGTGATGGCCGCATTTGTTTCCTTTTCTCCAGCTAAGAACCTTTTCAGCAAGTGCAGAACATACCTGCTGACCTTGCCAGAAATCCTGTGTCCTTTTCTTTCCCTGTGAGCTCAGCTGGAACTATAAACAATGCGATCTTTCTCTGTAAACTACTAATCTCACCTCCTCGTGCAGTGTAGCCACCCAGGGACAGAAAGTGTATTACTAGGTGGATCACCGGGTCAAAACAAGAAGTCCAATGCAGCTCCACATCAGAGAACTGGTCAGCTGCAACATATGACATCTTTGTTTTTAGGTTTTGATACACTTTTATATCACCCGTGGAAATCCCATAGTGTTCTGGTATTCGCCGTGTATAAGCAAATAAATAATTCAGACAGGAGATGTGAGTCATTAGACGAGATGTAAATGTGGCTCATATCAAAGTGACCCGATCTGATGCAAATGAACCAACAGAATATATGTATATACACACATACAGTATATATATATATACACACATATACACATACATACAGTATATACATATATAATTTTACAGCCAGCAACAAAGCCGGTGGCCGTTAACTTTTCATTACAAAGCAAACCCAATTCCAGGACAGTTTCGGGCCGTTAAGCATATTTAAATAACCGAGGTTCTGAGGATCTTTGTGCTTAAATAGCCATAAACGCGGCCCACACGCGCATTAAACAGCGCTGCGGCAAATGTACCTCGCCTAATAAATGTACATCTTTCACTACAAAATAATATCTCTGAGGAGGAAACGGAGAAAATAACAATAAAAGGAATAAACAACCCGCATGCGTTTTTATTTTATTTATCTTTCTCACCTTTATTTGCTTGAAGTGAGATAGTTAGTTGAAGAATAAAACAAAAAAAACACGATCTTGTCGGTGATTTTTTAAATAATAATGGCTGGAGGGGGGGAGCATTTCTAGTTAAGGAAGGCAGGAACACCTAGTGGTATGAGGGGTAACTGCAAGAGCCTGTTATGATAAATATGAGAGCCGCAATCGTTTTTCTAGTTTTTTTAAACCCCAAAACTGGCTTCCTCCTCCCCCTCTTTTTTCTGCCCCTGCCACCTTTATTTCTAACTTTCTCTTTATTTCTCTATATAGAAATATTTTACATGGGTCTGGATACGGCTAAAGAACAATACTGGACAAGTGACAAATTGACACCTGCAGTGCAGGGGCAGCCCCACTTCAAGGGTTAAGTTGTCATTTGCCCGGAATTGTTCTTTAACCGTATCTAGACCCATGTAAAATATTTGTATATACAGAAATATACAGAAATTGTTAAGTGACCGTCTAGGTCTAGTGTCTAAAATAAAAGAGATATATTCACCCGTTCTTTGGACTCACTGGGCTGCTAGGATGATCCCCACAGCCTCTCTCCCTCTCTACTCTAGCAGTCTAATGACCCACGAACCATCACAACTAATACAGTGCATTAGACATGAGGATTCCCAGTGAAATTCCATCGCTGGAGCAAAGGGCAGGACAGGACTAATACATGTATTGATCTACAAGTTGGTAAACTTACTTATTGAAGATGCCCATAGGATGCACTTCCTCAATGCACTGACACCATTTCACTCAGCCCTGTGACTATGAACTTCCTTGTGTCACCACTGTCACAGAGTCTGGCGTCTGAACTACAACTCAATGTCTGAATAATGTAACATTATCATTGCTTGCTGGAAGCAATGCATGATGGGGTACGTTACGCCACTGATGGGAAATGTAGTCTTGAGAAATGGAGATTGCATCACATCAATCGGCAGGGAAAGAGACGCAAAGAACGCTGGGGGATCCAGGAAGTTGATGGAAGTGATGGGCAGACAGAAGGCGGCGCTCACTACATAAAAGGGATTTTATCAAGTAAGCTTTGATTGTATTATCAGAAACAACTCTACTATGTATTCCTATTACAATGCTGATGTTATAACTGGAGAGGATATAAAGGGACTTTACAACTCCTTTATGCTCCAGGGCTGCCATCCACATTCTCCTTCACTACTTGGTGAGTCGTCAAGCTGCAACAACTACAGGTGAAACTCGAATAATTAGAATATCGTGCAAAGTTCATTTATTTCACTAATGCAACTTAAAAGGTGAAACTAATATATGAGATAGACTCATTACATGCAAAGCAAGATAATTCAAGCCGTGATTTGTCATCATTGTGATGATTATGGCTTACAGCTCATGAAAACCCCAAGAACCCCAAATCCACAACCTCAAAAAAGTAGATTATTACATGCAATCAATAAAACAAGGATTGTACATAGAACAATATCGGACCTCTGAAAAGTACAAGCATGCATATGTACTCAGTACTTGGTTTGGGCCCCTTTTGCAGCACTCACTGCAATTACTTTTGCACAATATTCTAATTATTCGAGTTTCACCTGTATGTGCATTTCAGGGGTCAGGTTACCTAGTATGCATTGTGCTTGATATCACTTACATACAGGTATGTCCTATTGCAGCAAACAGACACTTTTTGTCTAGTAAACTAGAAACAGTCTTATCAGTTTAAACTGGACTCAACTTTTAAAGCTCAACTGAACTTTCGGCTTTAATCAGCCAAATAAATTCCAGGGGCATCAAAACAAAAAGTCGTGCAAAGTCTTACAGTCCATTTTGTTTAGAAAGCAGCCGCAGCCTGAGCAGAAAAACCTATCTCCTGCCAGCATGCTGCGGGGAAGGACCGCTGCTCTCTATGTAGAAGCAGTGGTCACTCTGCAGAGGTTCGAAGTGCTTTTTATTGAGTCAGAGAGCGAGCTCTCCAAGCAGCAGTAAGAGCTTTGCCGATTGCAGTGCTATAGCTCACCAAACTCATCACATTATGTCTTCATGGAGCTGGCTTTGTGCACATGGGCACAGTCATGCTGGAACAAAAAAGGGATTTCCTCACAAGGCTGAAGGCACACAGATGTATAAATATCTTTGTATGTTGGAGCATTGCAGTGCTCTTCTATGGAGATGTGCTTGACTGTATACACCTGTGAACAATAGGTGCAGCTGACACACCTGAGCTCAGTTATTTGGAGGGGTGTCCACATACTTTTGGACATATTTTATATATCATTACAATCTATGCAGAGTAACAAGGTTGTTCTTGATACACTGAACACTAACACACTTTGATTTACATCCAGAAGATCTTCTTCTTACATTTATATTTAAAAAAGTTTGCGAGAACTCTTCTAAAAAGACCAAAGTGTCTCGTTAATCTGCAATAAAATGATAAAAATAGGCTGCAGCTGCCATCTAGTGGAAGGATGGAGTTTCACAGTACTAACAGTACTAACCAATAGAGTTGTGATTTTGGTTTGAGTTGTGTTTACAAATTACAAGAAGAAAATAATATATCAACACATGGAAACAAATGAGAATCAGAGAAACAACAAAGACATTGCCAAGTATATCACATATGAAGGGTATGCCAGCATTCACACTGCCACACTCACCTATACCTCATTCAAGTGTCCGGTCACTTCCCCTATATGAAGCCACTGGCATGCAGCAAATTAAAGACCACCAACATCACAGCCAATCCCCAGCCTGGCACCGTCTTCAAGGGCTAAAGCACATGTTGCTTGGCATTCAAACAACGCAACATTAAGCTTGCTTGTACCCAGAGATAGCTTCAAGCATTCCTGCACCTGTTTGCCCTGCGCACTCCAAGACAGATTCTAGAGTTCCTGCCCCTATGTGCTCCGAGTGAGCTTCCAGAGTTCCTGAACCTGTGTGCCCCAAGTGAGCCTCCAGAGTTCCTAAACCTGTGTGCTCCAAGTGAGCTTCCAGAGCTTCCAGAGTTCCTGAACCTGTGTGCTCTGAGTGAGCTTCCAGAGTTCCTGCCCCTCTGTGCTCCGAGTGAGCTTCCAGAGTTCCTGCCCCTCTGTGCTCCGAGTGAGCTTCCAGAGTTCCTGCCCCTCTGTGCTCCGAGTGAGCTTCCAGAGTTCCTGCCCCTCTGTGCTCCGAGTGAGCTTCCAGAGTTCCTGCCCCTCTGTGCTCCGAGTGAGCTTCCAGAGTTCCTGCCCCTCTGTGCTCCGAGTGAGCTTCCAGAGTTCCTGCCCCTCTGTGCTCCGAGTGAGCTTCCAGAGTTCCTGCCCCTCTGTGCTCCGAGTGAGCTTCCAGAGTTCCTGCCCCTCTGTGCTCCGAGTGAGCTTCCAGAGTTCCTGCCCCTCTGTGCTCCGAGTGAGCTTCCAGAGTTCCTGCCCCTCTGTGCTCCGAGTGAGCTTCCAGAGTTCCTGCCCCTCTGTGCTCCGAGTGAGCTTCCAGAGTTCCTGCCCCTCTGTGCTCCGAGTGAGCTTCCAGAGTTCCTGCCCCTCTGTGCTCCGAGTGAGCTTCCAGAGTTCCTGCCCCTCTGTGCTCCGAGTGAGCTTCCAGAGTTCCTGCCCCTCTGTGCTCCGAGTGAGCTTCCAGAGTTCCTGCCCCTCTGTGCTCCGAGTGAGCTTCCAGAGTTCCTGCCCCTCTGTGCTCCGAGTGAGCTTCCAGAGTTCCTGCCCCTCTGTGCTCCGAGTGAGCTTCCAGAGTTCCTGCCCCTCTGTGCTCCGAGTGAGCTTCCAGAGTTCCTGCCCCTCTGTGCTCCGAGTGAGCTTCCAGAGTTCCTGCCCCTCTGTGCTCCGAGTGAGCTTCCAGAGTTCCTGCCCCTCTGTGCTCCGAGTGAGCTTCCAGAGTTCCTGCCCCTCTGTGCTCCGAGTGAGCTTCCAGAGTTCCTGCCCCTCTGTGCTCCGAGTGAGCTTCCAGAGTTCCTGCCCCTCTGTGCTCCGAGTGAGCTTCCAGAGTTCCTGCCCCTCTGTGCTCCGAGTGAGCTTCCAGAGTTCCTGCCCCTCTGTGCTCCGAGTGAGCTTCCAGAGTTCCTGCCCCTCTGTGCTCCGAGTGAGCTTCCAGAGTTCCTGCCCCTCTGTGCTCCGAGTGAGCTTCCAGAGTTCCTGCCCCTCTGTGCTCCGAGTGAGCTTCCAGAGTTCCTGCCCCTCTGTGCTCCGAGTGAGCTTCCAGAGTTCCTGCCCCTCTGTGCTCCGAGTGAGCTTCCAGAGTTCCTGCCCCTCTGTGCTCCGAGTGAGCTTCCAGAGTTCCTGCCCCTCTGTGCTCCGAGTGAGCTTCCAGAGTTCCTGCCCCTCTGTGCTCCGAGTGAGCTTCCAGAGTTCCTGCCCCTCTGTGCTCCGAGTGAGCTTCCAGAGTTCCTGCCCCTCTGTGCTCCGAGTGAGCTTCCAGAGTTCCTGCCCCTCTGTGCTCCGAGTGAGCTTCCAGAGTTCCTGCCCCTCTGTGCTCCGAGTGAGCTTCCAGAGTTCCTGCCCCTCTGTGCTCCGAGTGAGCTTCCAGAGTTCCTGCCCCTCTGTGCTCCGAGTGAGCTTCCAGAGTTCCTGCCCCTCTGTGCTCCGAGTGAGCTTCCAGAGTTCCTGCCCCTCTGTGCTCCGAGTGAGCTTCCAGAGTTCCTGCCCCTCTGTGCTCCGAGTGAGCTTCCAGAGTTCCTGCCCCTCTGTGCTCCGAGTGAGCTTCCAGAGTTCCTGCCCCTCTGTGCTCCGAGTGAGCTTCCAGAGTTCCTGCCCCTCTGTGCTCCGAGTGAGCTTCCAGAGTTCCTGCCCCTCTGTGCTCCGAGTGAGCTTCCAGAGTTCCTGAACCTGTGTGCTCCATGTGAGCTTCCAGAGTTCCTGAACCTGTGTGCTCCGAGTGAGTTTCCAGAGTTCCTGAACCTGTGTGCTCCATGTGAGCTTCCAGAGTTCCTGCCCCTCTGTGCTCCGAGTGAGCTTCCAGAGTTCCTGAACCTGTGTGCTCCAAGTGAGCCTCCAGAGTTCCTGAACCCGTGTGCTCCAAGTGAGCTTCCAGAGTTGCTGAACATGTGTGCTCTTGTGTACTCAAAGAAAGCTTCCAGTGTTCCTGCACCTGTGTACTCCAAGAGAGCTTCAATTGTTCCTGCATCTGTGCGCTCTGTGTGCGCCAAGAGAGCTTCCAGCGTTCCTGCACGTGTGTGCCCTATGTGCGCCAAGAGAGCTTCCAGCATTCCTGCACCTGGGTTATCCCTTGGTCATTGTCTATACTCTATTATATCTTTAAAATGCGGAAAAGTGTAAACTAAAAACCGTAGCCCAAAACAGTGTTTGTTTTACAACTGGCGCGGCCATATTTACCATAAGCAAATCATTCTGTGAACTTGGCATGGGCACTGAGAGGATTCAGAGAACAATGCTGCCAATATTGTGTGAACCATATGTATAGAGAAAATGAATTCTTTTAGAGTAAAGTGTTTTTATTGCTGGCTGTGTCCCATCTAAGTATGGATTCGCCATCTTTATTTGTCCTGGTGATCACTGTCACAGGTAGGAACTCCAACATTTTACAGTTGTTGCAGGAAAAGAACACAAGGGTTAATCTTCCAATGATGACATGTGATCCAGTGACAACGTTTAAATAGCTTGGGTAATGATATGTTTGTAACGACACAGGAGTGCTCCTTTAAAAAAGAACACCTGAAGGGTTAAAATATAGCCTTGAATAAATCATAGCTATTGTTAGAGTGGAGCAGACACGAGTGTCAGGCTATACACGTCTCTTCTGATTTGACCAAATATTGTTCACCACGGAATATTTTCTTTTTCCACTTCTGCAGATTGTCTCGGCTCTGTCCCCATCGTGTCACCTGTTACAGTATGATGGATGAAATGGCTGCAGGTGAATCATCTATCTGATTTACTTCTCCTCTATAACATTGTAACAGATAAAGTTTAACACAAAGAAAGACTTTGACTTGGACGCGGAGTTTCGGGCCTCTGCTTCTCCAATGGGGACATTTTCCGCAGTAATCCAAAAATGTGATTCTAGATTCTTCTTACCTTGTTTCAGTGTTTTTGCATTGAATGGATATTCCCTCAATATAGAAATTTTGGGTTTTTTTTACAATTTAAAAGGCCACCTCTGGGCACAATTAAGACCTATCCCAGTCCCTCTCATTCACCAATTTCTGCCATCACATGGCCCTCTGGGACACTTCTTATGGGAGTAAAAACAGTGATCCACCACTGCAGTCTAGGCCCGCCACTGGTGGTCTTATTGCTGCCCCTCATGAGGAACCATGAATGGGTAGTGCCCACGCCACCACCCAGTGCCATGGGTATCCAAAGATGGATCCTTCCACTTTGTAGTGAAGAAGAAAGAAGACTTGGGACCGGCTGGATCACATAAATTGTGGATTCAGGTAAGTAATTGGGGCATTTAGTTTAGTTTTTTTTAAATATAATTGGGAAATTACTTAAAGTTTCACTTGTTGCTAGGCAGCCTGGCTTCCTGACCAATCAGGAAGCCGGACGGCACCTTATGACTTGCCGCACAGCTTCCATTTTGGTCAGGAAGCCAGGCAGCCTCTGAAACTGGTGTTCTTCCGCTATAACACGAGCTTCACAGGCAAATATCGGTACTTGATACCGAAAAAACGGTATCGGTGCATCCCTGTTGTGTATATATATATGATTCTTTTTTTATTCATTTTGGGAATATTGCACCTTTAAGGCTCCCTCTGCCCTTTAGCTACAATAATTGCTTGATAGATAAGTGTAATCGTCAGCGCTCCGAGTTCAGCTCTCGCCCCCGGGAATCATCGAACAGAAGTGTCACTGACCTTCATACTAATCCCTTTCCTATTTTGGTCTCACAAAGATCTCCGGCTGTCTGATGGTCTGGAACTGGTTTTAACGAAGAAAAAAAAAAAGCTTCTGTGACTCCAGTCATCAGGATCACGACTCTGTCTGTGATAAGAGAATCCTCTTAGTGTATTAATATTGTAAAGTTCAGCTGAGATGTGAAATGCCATTGTTAGCGAGAATTGTCATTCGGCGGCTTCTAGCTGAACCTGAAGCCACTGCAAATCACCAGCCAAGGTGTCAGGAGGAAATCCTTTTTGTTCATCAGCAAGACTAAACCTGCCTATGGTCACCCATTTACCACTTCACTGGGTACAACAACTATCCACTACCCATAAACAGGGCACAACAGTGTGAATACTATACAATGTCGATTTCATAAGATACTCATTTGATATTATGGGGCCTAATGTGTGCCAAGAAACCCATACAATTGCACCCCCCAGCACTCTGACCCTCTGGGAGGATAAATCCATAGATTCCTGCTGCGTACACCAAATTCTGACCCTGCAATCTGCATGTGGCAGTCCAGATCTAAAGGACCAAGCAATATTTGTTTTAGCCAATTTCACAGTGTTGAGAGAGAGAAGGAGAGAGAGAGAAGGAGGGAGAGAGAGAAGGAGGGAGAGAGAAGGAGGGAGAGAGAAGGAGGGAGAGAGAGAGAAGGAGAGAGAGAAGGAGGGAGAGAGGAGAGAGAGAGAGAGCGGAGGGAGAGAAGGAGAGAGAGAGAAGGAGGGAGAGAAGGAGAGAGAGAGAAGGAGAGAGAGAGAGGAGGGAGAGAAGGAGAGAGAGAGAAGGAGAGAGAGAGAGGAGGGAGAGAAGGAGAGAGAATGAGAGCGAGAGAATGAGAGAGAGAAGGAGAGCGAGAGGAGAGAGAGAAGGAGAGAGAGAGAAGGAGAGAGAGAGAAGGAGAGAGAGAGAGAGCGGAGGGAGAGAAGGAGAGAGAGAGAAGGAGGGAGAGAAGGAGAGAGAGAGAAGGAGAGAGAGAGAGGAGGGAGAGAAGGAGAGAGAATGAGAGCGAGAGAATGAGAGAGAGAAGGAGAGCGAGAGGAGAGAGAGAAGGAGAGAGAGAGAAGGAGAGAGAGAGAAGGAGAGAGAGAGAAGGAGGGAGAGAGAAGGAGGGAGAGAGAAGGAGAGAGAGAGAAGGAGATAGTGATGTGAATCTTTGCCAAAATAAAATACAGTGTATCCAGAAGGCATACAACAACAAACAGGAAAAACACTCAAAAAAAACAACAAAAAAAGTCTTGTTGTTAAAGATTGGCACCAATAAACGGTATTGGAAAAAAAAAGAGGAAAAATGAATTTAGCGGCATCAGTGCTAACAAAAAATAATTTAGAGACTGGCTCCATGTTCAAAGTTTAGAAAGTTCAATTTGTTAACATTTGATGACTGACTGTTGACGAAACATGGGGCTGGGATGCACTGCATGTAAAATGTGCAGCTTCTGAATGGGCGTTTGGCAACCAATGGAATGGCAGAAGAAAGTAGAAGAAATAGAGGTAGAGAATGTAAGAAAAAGGGAAAGAAATAGCCAAGGGTGTAAAGAGGAGAAGAAAATGAGAGTAAGCAATAAAGAGAAAGAGCAAGCAAGAGAGAGAAGAAGGAGGGAGAGAAGGAGAGAGAGAGAGAAGGAGGGAGAGAGAAGGAAAGAGAGAGAGAAGGAGGGAGAGAGAAGGAAAGAGAGAGAGAAGGAGGGAGAGAGAAGGAAAGAGAGAGAATATGAATAAGAATTCCCCACTAGATGGCAGCTTATGAACACTGATGAAACAAGGTGCAGCATAAATACTCTGTATGTATCCCGCATTCACTATGACACACCAGTGTTCTGTCTATTAATTAATACCGGGCATCCAATTATAAAGGTGAACCTCAGATGCACCCATGAACCTGCCACACGTTTCACAGCACATTCACCTTTCTATAAAGACTCATCAAGTTAAAAGTTCCTTTCTGGAACAGTAGCTGAATGAATTAAGCTTTTAAGAGATCCCCTTCGCTCTTGGGGTCGTTCTTTGACCTGATAAAGCGTGGACAATTTGAAAGCTGGTCTACAACAAGGAAATGTTGGTGCAAATAACAAAGCATCACTTGCAGTGCTCATTTGGTTGATATTTTACTCCTTGGAAGACTCCTTTGTGCTGCCAGAAGTCACATACTTTCTTCTAATCCTGTGTGTGCAACAATGAAAATCCATCCAGCACCTTTTCATTTTTGCACCTTAAGTGGAGAGTATGACGGTGATACGGTCAGTAGGTTTTGCTATATAAATCCCAGAAACAAGAAATTCCCAGCACACCAGGAGATAACGATCTCAAATCTGTACAGTAAGGTCTGAGCTGTGACAACAACATAAATTGCACAGAAGACATTTTTTTTAAACTTGACATTTCGGTAACGTGATGGTCTGTTGAGAACGAGAGCCATAGTGTCCCGGAAACGTCAATGTTGTTTATATCATCTGTTCATAGCTATGTGGATATCACAACTAAGACCCCAGTAAAGATTTGAGGTCTTTAACTCTTGGTGTGCTGGCCATTCTTTGGTTCTTGTGTTTGCAAGGAAGCGGGTCTATAACTAGTATGAGACTACAGAATACAGAAAATGAACAGCAATGACCGGCTGAAGACCCTTACTGTCTGTAACATTAGGGTGATACCTACAAGACAATGAAGTGCAGTGTCATGGGAACCATTTATTTCCCAATATAAAACTGCCCCCACACCAGCCGGGCCATGGTATGTGGATAAATAACATAGGAGCCTAGAGCAGTACATTTTAGGCAGCGCTTGGTAACATTGCACCATTACTGTAATGCTGAAAGCTTGCCAAGAGGAGGATGGAAGAATATACTTCCAAACTTTATTACTTTATCCTAACCTGCTTGTGTACAGTAGATATCAGGATACACCATTCCCATGCTCTTTCTGAAATCTTTAAAAAATGAAAGCTGGGCGGGAGGTTCTTCCTCCACTCTAAATATTTGATTTTTGTTGACACGGAGCATCCTGTGTCACCATCTCATCCACAGTTAGGCTTGGTTCACACCTAGGCGATTCAGATGCCGAGCTGTTTGATCGCGCGACTGTTCATTGTAAACCCTGCGGTTGTTGTTTTTCAATGCATAGAGATGTCTATGGGACCCAAACCGCGCGACCATCGCCCGAAAAAAAGCTCCTGCACTTTTTGGCCTCGTGCACGTGTGGTCTTACACAATGCAGGCTGCGATTGCCGCCCGGCCCCATTGATTTCAATGGGGTGACATCCGCGTGGCAATCGCAGAAAAAAAAAGATACATGTACCTTTTTTCTGCGATACACGACGCCGTATCGCAGCTGTTGTAGTCACGATCGTGTTCGGAGGCACGGGCAGAATCGCGGCGACTGGAATAACAAAATACAATGGCACCCACAGCGGGATTGGTGCTCACCTAGGCGCCTCCTGTCACCTAGGTCGCACGACAAACCGCAAAGGTGTGAGCAGTCTCCATTGACTTAAAGTGACATTAAACCCTCAGATTTTTTAACATAAACCAATACTGTAATGTGCGCCTTACTGTAATCCATGGTTGTTTCCCTTCTCTTTGCTGGTCTTCCTTTTAAATCTGTATCTCTTCTCATGCTGGGCAGAACTTCTGTTTTGCAGCTGAGTGCCTCTTCCTGTAGTGCTGGCTCAGGTTGCAAACGTACACACAGACACCATGTAGCCATTCTAGAGACAAGGCAGTCTGCTGCAAAACAGAAGTTCTGCCCAGCATGAGAAGAGATACAGATTTAAAAGGAAGAGCAGCAAAGAGAAGGGAAACAACCATGGATTGCAGTAAGGCACACATTACAGTATTGGTTTATGTTAAAAAATCTGAGGGTTTAATGTTACTTTCAATGCGAATCTGTGTTTTGCGCGATAAAAATCGCCTAGGTGTGCACCGGCCCTGAAAGTCTCAGTGCAGCATGCATAAGCACATTTCTGGGGACAGCTGTTACTTGACCGCATGCTCTGTGCAGGTAGAAAGCTAATTACAGAAGTAGGGAGATCCTATGCAACAACTGTTACCATGGATGCAATGATTTTTATTATTTTGTTCGGGGTCGTTACGGTAAGCCATCACTGACTGCAAATGGAAACAGAATGTTAAGTTTTAATAACAAATTACTAAACGGCTTGTGCAGCAATTATATCATTATTCGCCTAACGAAACCGCGATTTTCCTTTAATTCTGAGCGTACCACACATATTAGCATAAAGCCAACAGAGGAAAGACAGCTGGGAAAGTGCCAGGGAAGGAGTGGAAAGGCACAGTGCACCAGCTATAATTACATAATTAGTGGTGTGTGTGTGTGTAATTACCATATTACTATTCCTGGCAGGAGTAAATATCCATTCCTCACTGCGGGCCATGCAGCATCTCACTGCCCAAAGGATTTTGACGCTGGTAATGAATCTGGCAAATATGATTTATATAGCAAAACCTACTGACAGAAATCAGGGAGCCTTGCACAAGTGCTTTGCTAAGTGCTGTTTGCATTACAATGAGCCCAAAATATCCCATTATTATCTTTGTAGGAAATAATGAAATCCTTTCCTGCGAAAAGCAGGGTACCGTCTGCCAGACAAGAGGGGAAGAAGTGTTTATTTTTCCCGTTCGGCTTCAACACACAGTGGCGGGTTTCCATCACGGTAGCCTGCAGGCACTCGACACCCCTCTGCCATAGAGACACCTTATTTGCATAGGACAATTGCTTGTTTAGGGCTCCTGGATTTGAATATTGTTACATTGGATAAGTAAGTAAGCACATGGAATGACTAGTACTGAAGGTGGGAAAAATCTGTAGCACTATACAGACTAAAATGTGCTCTGTATGTACACTGTATGGCCAAACGTTTGTGGACAAATGGCCATCACACCTATATGACCTTGTTGGACACCCCATTCCAAAACCATGGACGTTAATATGGAGTTTGACCTCCTTTGTGGCAGTAACAGCCTACTTTCTTTTGGGATGGCTTTCCATAAGATTTTGGAGGGTGTCTGTGGGAATTTGTGCCCCATTTGTAAGGTCATGTATTCCAGAATCCTGCTGCACTCCTTACCGGGTATCCCTGTCAGCTTGGGTGCTCAAAGTGACCACGGATGGCGCCGCCAATACTGAAACTTGTTAAAGATGTCACCAGTGCACCATATTGAAGTGAAGGACTCATCTGTTTATTGACGCTTCATGTCAAAACAAATGACAACGTATCGGGGCCACACAGGGTCCCCTTCATCAGGCTTGAAATTACATCTGTAAGATGTTGGATGAGAAGATCTGTCTCACAGTTGGCGTTCCAATTCATCTCAAAGGTGTTCAGTAGGGTTGTGGTCAGGCCGCTGTGCAAGACATTGAAGTTCCTCCACAACAAACTGGTCAAACCATGTCTGTATGATGCTTGGCCTCCAATATGGGATTCCCCCATCCCCCTTGAAGCTATACCATCCTTCACTCTTCTTGCAAGAGTTTCCAGAATATTTTGGAGGGTATTTGTGGGAATTTGCGCCCTCTTTGTGAGATCAGATCTGATGTTGGATGAGAAGACCTGGCTTGTAAAGGTGTTCAGTAGGGTTGCCCCATCCCCCTTGAAGCTATACCATCCTCCACTCTTCTGGGAAGAGTTTCCACAATTCCACATTTTGGAGGGTATTTGTGCCCATTTGTGAGGTCAGATTTGATGTTGGATGAGAAGACCTAGCTTGTAAAGGTGTTCAGTAGGGTTGAGATCAGGGCGCTGTACAGGGCCCTTGAGTTCTTCTACAGCAAACTGACCAAACCATGTCTTTTTGGAGATGGCTTTGTACACAGGGGCCAGTTATAGTGGAACAGAAAAGGGCCTTAACTAAACAAAAACCACAAGGTTGGAAGATCACAATTGTCTACAATGTGTTTGTATGATGTAGAATTGGCAGAACCCTTTAGTAGAAACACCTGAACTTAATCATTTGGAGGGGGGCCCTCATACTTTTTGGAGGTGTGACGGTCAGGTGTCTTCAAACTGTTTGCCATATAGTGTATAGATGAACTCTATAGTCATAATTGTTTTCCTCATTAGCTATTCAGGTCATTCATGGATATCTTGCAAAAGATTAAAACTGCTGAATCCTTATGTATTTCTCTTACAACCCCCCACTACTGGAACCATGTAGGTGGCACTGTCTTTCCGTTCACGTCTACGATATCATAATTGTCTGCTGTTGCTTCGAATTCCTGCTCGGTAGTCACTTTGCTATCCTGTGGCCACTCCAGCAGTTGATGGACTGACCCTTAAAATGTTCCATGGCTGTAGAGTTATGACCCCCTTCAAACAAATCCAAGCCCATTAGGCCTTAATACAAACGACCGTTCTCCCAGTACAATAATGATTTCCAATAATTGTCCCTGGGGTTTACTGGGAATCCACCATGGAGCCCTGCAACGTGCCATTAATTGTATGGCAATGTCACCCGGTTCAATATAATACCAAACAAGGGAGTCAGATTTATCCCTTTTCCGAATATATTATCGATCAAAGGTCCCCTTATAAAGAAAACTCTTTGTTGTTTCCAAATGACAACAAATATCTCCGGCTGAGCGATCATCTATTTTTTTTTTTTTCCTGAGCTTCAGCGGAAATGACTTCTGAATATAATTCTATTGACTTATGATAACGAGGAGTTCACAGCGGTGCTCGTGAATAATTTACTTCACAAAGACAAACTTCTGTCAAATCGAATTCTATTTGTACTCTTTCTTTTCTTAAGAAAAGCGACTCGGAAATTCTCAAACGTTTAAAA
>NW_017306742.1:85614-149795 GCF_000935625.1 Nanorana parkeri
TACCCACAGTACAGCCTCTGCACCGGATCGCTGCGCGAGCCAATGTGCATGCGCAAAACCGATGCATACGTGGCTCCTGCATCTGCAACTTGCTGAGAGATCTTCAGCTATAGTCTGCATTCCTCATCCTGTTTTGATACCTGTCTGACCCAACTTGATTCCTGACTCTGCCTGCTTCGTGCCTGCCTTGTGACCTCGGCTTGTCTTCTGACCTCCCCTCCGTCTTCTGATTTGGTACCATTCTGCTCGCAAGTGTATGACCCGGCCTGCTCCTGACATCGCTCCTGCTTCTGTACCATGCTGACCGCACGTTACCAATCCGGCTTGTTCCTGAACAGGCTTCCACTTCTCACATCAGCACTGCCTGATCTGCTATCAGCCACCAGCTACCTCCGGCATCCAGCCATCAGCACCATCACCTCCGGTATATCAAGCACTCATATCAGCCAAAGGCACTCGTGCCCCTCTCTGTCTGTTCAGCTGCTGTCTCATCTACAGTGGTGCTCAGACGAGAGCGGCAAGGGGAGGCCTTCCTCGTCACTTCAGGCTCATATCAAGGTACATGACATCCCCCACTGTACTGAACTGATATCTTTAACAACTTTATCTTCTTTCCAAGCTATCCTCTGCAAACTACAAATTCCCCCATTGTACTGAACTGAAGACTTTAACAACCTTATCTTCTTTCCAAGCTATCCTCTGCAAACTACAAATTCCCCCATTGTACTGAACTGAAGACTTTAACAACCTTATCTTCTTTCCAAGCTATCCTCTGCAAACTACAAATCCCCCCATTGTACTGAACTGAAGTCTTTAACAACCTTATCTTCTTTCCAAACTATCCTCTGCAAACTACAAATCCCCCCACTGTACTGAACTGATATCTTTAACAACTTTATCTTCTTTCCAAGCTATCCTCTGCAAACTACAAATCCCCCCATTGTACTGAAATGAAGTCTTTAACAACCTTATCTTCTTTCCAAACTATCCTCTGCAAACTACAAATCCCCCCACTGTACTGAACTGATATCTTTAACAACTTTATCTTCTTTCCAAGCTATCCTCTGCAAACTACAAATCCCCCCATTGTACTGAACTGACGTTTTTAACAACCTTATCTTCTTTCCAAGCTATCCTCTGCAAACTACAAATCCCCCCATTGTACTGTACTGAAGTCTTTAACATCCTTATCTTCTTTCCAAGCTATCCTCTGCAAACTACAAATCCCCCCATTGTAGTGAACTGATGTCTTTAACAACCTTATCTTCTTTGTCATGTAGTGGATATCAAAAGAAGAAGCCACTTTTGTAGCCTTGTCTTGGGATGACAATCATGGCTCCCTCCATGGATACAATGAAGGTGTAAGTGTAGGCACCCAGGTAAAAAATAAAGGAAACAAACAAATAACGCGAATCCGGCCACCACAACTAGAGACAATGGCAATGTTTAAAAAGAAAATCACTCAAAGGTTTACAGAACTTAAGTTTATTAAAATAGTATAATGAGCGTATGTATTTCAATAAATCTTAAGAACTTGCAGTGATCTACATCACAGAAGTTAATGTTTCAGACAACATAAAACAAAATAAATGACCCGGGGTAAAAAGACGACAAAATATGATTTTTTTAAGGAGAAATTCTAAATAATTTTCAGCCTTGGGTCATTCTCATTTGTTTCAGGTTGGGTCAAAGAAGTGAAAAGGAAGATTAGATTTACTTTCAAAACTCCCTACGTCAGCCAAAAATCCTCAAAAAAAACATTTGTACTTCATCCTGAGGGGAAAATCAACCAGAACATTAAGGTAAAGCCTTTTCGGTATTTCACCCGGGTATCGTATAGAGCAGTGGTTCTCAACCTGTGTAACCTTAGGACCCACATTTGTCCTCGGTCATTAAGCCGCCACCTGAGTCGCATTGCAATGGCACTCACGGCATTAGGGTGCCGCGTGTTTGGGCGTACGAACCGTGGGTGGGAAGTGCGCTTGGGGTACCATTCAAATGAATGGCAACAACTCCCACACCAGAAAGCACGGTAGGTACAATTGCGTGGTACAGTGCATTAATGCTATCAGGGTAACACACTGAACTAGTGTGAATGGGCCCTTAAAAACACTGACATACATACACAACCACACACACAATCTCACACATTCACTGACATTCTCACACACATACACACTCCAAAAATGTTTTGTTTTTTGTTAAGGTCCACCCAGTCTCCCTACCTTACGAGAACCGGAGTGGATCCTCAGCCTGGGGTCCATTTCGGGCTGTTGTGCTGTGACAGAGCTCCATCCATATGTGCATTGCTTGTACAGCTCCCTTGCATGCCCTGTAGAGGTGCCGGGAGCCAGAGTGTGATGTCACTCCAGTCCAGGCACCTCTACAGGACATGAGAGGGAGCTGTAAGTGATGCACGTATGGATGGAGCTCCCTCAGGGCCATAGCCCCAGCCCACCCCACCTCAATCTGACACTCGGCACCGGGCAGCATATTTTGAATGGCTGCTCTGTGCGACAACTGACAGTGCTGCTCTAAGGGGAAGCTGAGGAGACTCTCACCTAGAAAAGTGGAAGGCACGCGGCGACTCGCTGGTCACGACCCACCAGTTGAGAACCAAGGCTATAAAAAACCACACAACTTCATTTTATTGTTATCATATATGAATTAAAGTGAACTTTGATTGGAGAAAATGCATTTGAGGGGAAGCTGAAGATGTCACCTGCTGAGAATGCAGCTTTAGCAAACAGGTATAATATGAGAAGACGTTGAGTCCCATGTCAACGGTTACTTTATATGACGTATAAAAGATAGGTGTTGGTGGCATTAATATATAAAAGTAACAGTCTGAATAAAGTCACATCAAAATGATTTCATGTCTGTTAGTCTAATGTGAGTTTATGAATTAATTAAACATTTACATTTAATTAAATTTAATTATTAATAAAAAAAATTTTTTAAATATGTTGGGTAGTAAAAAAATCTGTGTCATGGACTATCATGGACATGGGAACGATGGTACCATTTTAACATATAACAAATGGAGCGCGGAAGCGGCGATAAAAAAAAATAACGTTAACAAAATGTATTTATTTTTTAGTCTGGATTTGAATTTCCCTTCAATTCTTCACAAGCACGACCGCTAAGGGATCACCTACAGAACAATGTACAACTTATTTTAAAAGGACTTGGACAACTGAAGGCCAAAGTTCCATGGCGTCCATAGACAGAGCTAAGCTTGAAAGATCTGGAATCCTCAAGCAGATAGCGGGGCGCGCGAGTTTGTTGTAGTTACAGAAGTTTATCAATAACGTTCAGAAATGTAACAAGTGTAGCAATTGCAGATTTTATTGACCAGGCTTGTCTTGATAAAAGGGAGGGTCCCTGGAGAACAAGGCACAGTGAGTGAAAGTGTGCAGATACGGCATGATGGATCTTTTTGAAACAGAGGACAACTTGAAGTCTAATATGTGGAAGGGCCATTTTAACATTATCTAAGTACAATATAATTTGTATCACTCCTTCTATTTTACACATTGAATGCAAGTTCATCTTTTGGATAGTGCAACCTAATATATTTTTGAAATGACTCCCCACAAAGTGCGGTAGAACCTTCTGAAGTATTGCTGTTTTCAAGGGTATCTTGCAGATGCTCTGGTTCCCCCCCCCCCAAAATTGAAAAACATAGGATGTTGGTATCTAACCTAAATTACATTAGCATTCTAGATTTTTGGTATCTAACACAAATTAGATTCACACTCTGGTGTGTGCTTGTGTGTCTGTATGACAATGGCGGGAACATTAAGACTGTAGACTCCTCTGAAGGTTAGGAAACAATATAGCCCGGTGACTACTCACGCAGGAGGATAGAGTTGCTGAACTGTCTCTGCAGCCTTTCCTTTATTTCTCTGTTCTTAAAAATATGTCATTCATTCGGTTATGTCTGTAAAAAAGCAATCAAAGCAACTGGACTTGTTGTATTTTTTTCTTGAAGACGTTTCGCTGGTCATCTGATGAGCTTTCTCAATCCAGAATTGAGGAAGCTAGTCAGGTGACCAGGGAAACGTCTTCGAGAAAAAAAATACAACAAGTCCAGTTGCTTTGATTGATTTTTACAGATACACCATGACATGGGTGAATGAGAACCTTCACAGACTCATTGGGGGGCAATTTACCAAAACTGGAGAAGACAGAATCTGGAGCTGTTTCCCCCCGCAGGCATCTCCCTTCAGTTTGCTCAGGTTGGATTTGAAAATGAGATAGCGAAGCTGATTGGCTGCAGTGCAAATCTGCTGCAGATTTTGTCTGCTCCCGTTTTGATAAATTCCCCCTCAGTGAGATGTGTTGCAGTTTTTTTTTAATCTGCCTCAACATGTAAGAAGTCTCCTGGTAATCAGTGGCATCACAAGGGGGGGTGCGGCCAGCACCGGGGTGACACCATTGGGGGGGGTGACACCAAAATGACTGACAGTCATTTTGGTGTCACCCCCTCTAAAAAGTCGGGCACTCGGTCATGCACCAGGAGCCCGACAGTGTCAGGAGAGAGGAGGGGACCCGGCGGCATACCTCATCCCGCCGGGCGAACATCCCCTCCTCTCTCTCTGCCAGCAGGCATCAATTAGATGACCGCGCGTGGTGACGTCATGAGTCAGGTGACACCCGGCCTCGGGACCCCCCTGCTGGTAATGCCAGGTAAATCTGACTGCTGGTAATCCCTAAATTAGAAATAAAATAATTGGTAATGTTGTTTTCTGATGGTTTTGCTGTAGTTATCATTAAAAAAAAAAACGTCAGATACATTATAGGAACATTTTGCATCACAGGTAGAATTTTCTATTTTAAAATTTGAAGAGCCGAAAACTAACCCCAGTGCACATGCGGGGGGGAATAAAAAGGAAAAATAAAATCCAATAAAGTTTAGGACTCCTTATAACATTTGAGAATGGCGCAAAACAAAAAAAAAATCACAACAAACTACAGCAAGACAAACACCCAAAGCAGGTTATGGCCACCGACGGATCTCCAACTCTAGTTGGCCAACGCTCCTTTCCTGCTCGGAGGGCCGCAGGTTGTCCAGCTCACACACGCAAACGCACACTTGCGATGACGACATACGGTATAAACACGAGGTATGTCTTTCTCCAGTCCATGTAGTCAAACGTGGCGAAACATTTTTTTTTTTTTCCTCGAATGGCAAAAAGCGCATTCTTCATGAAGGTTTAAAAAAAAGTTGCATCAAAGAGTGTATAAATATTCCAGCTCGCCGGTAATGTTCTACGACCGTCTAGCCGTCCGTAAGGGGAAAGAAACTGGACTTTCAGTTCAAAAGCAAAAAAACTTTTCTAGTTCAACGAGTCCGATGGAGTCTTCATCAGTGCTCGGACCTGTAGGTGGGAAACGTGTCTGTTCTATGAAGCTTCTGTGATGTTAGGTCTTGGCGGAGACGAAGGAAGCGGGAAGACAGAGAGGGACAGAAAGAGAGAACAGAAAGGTAAGATTTCCCAGTGACAGGTGATACATTGTATTATGAACAATATACACTGCGTCCGTTTTATGCATTGTTTCCATTTTATTATCAGGACTAAAATATTTCAAAAGGTTCCTTCATTTTTGTTAGTCACCTACATATAAAATAATGGATATTATTATGTTGTGTTCTGTTACAAAGTTTTTACAAGTATCCCAGAGCATGAGTGATGGGAATACCATTTAATGTGATTTTGGTTTTATGTGCACAAAAAGGCGTACTAAGTCCTAAACTCTTCATGTGATACCAAAGTCAAAATGTAAAAGTAAGTCCCCTGAGCAGTGGCCCTGATATCCTGTTATAAGGTGGCTCCTTTCCCTTGCAGGGTGTTATGGAGGCACCCTGTCGTGTGCTAGTAAGCGGTGTGCCATTACTAGGTTAATCACCGCCTGAAGCAGGGCAGCCAGCAGAAATTTTGGGGCCGCTTACACGGCTTTAGGCCGCCCCGCCTACCCCACGCAGGGCTTAGTGACACGCTGGACGCAGGGCTTAGTGACGTGCTGGACGCAAGGCTTAGTGATGCGCTGGACACAGGACCCACCTGAGAGTGACCCTGCAGAGCCCACCTTAGATGCTGCACAGCACATCTGAGACTGTCTATGGTGGGCTCTGAAGGGGTCTCAGGTGGGCTGGTCAGGGCTGGATCCCTCCCCTCCCTCCTTTCCTTCCTTCCTTCCATGCTCCTCTTACCTGCACACATGGCCTCGTCTGCCGCCGGACCGGCCAGAAGTGACGTCACTTCCGGCCAGTCCAACATCAGATGAGCAGCGTCACTGATGGGGCCCTAGCTTGTCTCAAAGCATGCTGGGGCCCTGCGCTGCTAGGGCCAGGCCTCCGCCTCCTTGCCCTTCACCGTCGGCCGATAGTCATGTAAGGGACCCGGGCGGGCCCCCCAGGCTGCCCGGGCCCCTTACATGAGTATCGGCCGTACCCCCCTGATGGCTGCCCTGGCCTGAAGTAATGCCGTTTTGGGGGGAATGGGGGCGGATGTTGCTGCTAGGAAAAGGTCATGGGGGGGCAGCATGTGTGGCTCTGTCAGGTGTCCAGCCCAGCTCACTGACATCACGGGTTGCCAGGCAACTGGTAACGTCACTAAGCTGGGCAGGAAGCCACACGCACAGAGCATCACAGGTTGCTAAGAGCTTTTAGCAACCTGGGATGCTGTGGGCACTGCCCTAAAACCAACCCCACCACCCAGCGGCTCTGCAATGAGATACCACCTGAGGCAACTGCCTCATTATAGGCTGGAGGAGGGACATAAAAATCAGGTCTACTGCCTTGCCAGACAGGGCTGCGATGTGTGACAGGGCTGTGCTGTGTGGCAGGGCTCCGCTGTGTGACCAGGCTATGCTGTGTGACAGGGCTGTGTGACAGGGCTGCGCTGTGTGGCAGGGCTGCTCTGTGTGGCAGGGCTGCGCTGTGTGACAGGGCTGCGCTGTGTGGCAGAGCTGTGCAAAACTCAAGATGGGATGAACAAATACAAATTATTTTGCTACTGAAACAATTGCCATATACAGTATGTATGTATCTGTTTGCCTGGAGCTTGAATTAATTAGCACCGGCCATCCTTTCAAGGTAATATTCCTGGATGAATATATATTTCACCTTTGTAGGGATATTAATATGTAAGGAATGGAAAGGAATTGATGTGCATGACTCACTGTTCCCTATAAAGCTCCAAATAAATGATTCGGTGCTATAAAAATATACAATTTAAATAAAATCACACTATCCGTGTTCATTCCAAAAGAATGAAGAAAGGAAAGGGAGATGCAACACTAGATGTCGCTCCTGAGCTAAATAAACCGCCCGCCATTAACGAGAAGGGGAAAAAAGCATTTAAAATAAACATCATAGATACAAGTGATACAAGTGATTCATGTTGGGAAGTTGGAAGCCCGATCCGTTCTCTTTCTAGGAGGCCATTAGATATTCAAACAACGTATTCCGCTAAATGAGGGCAAATATGTGGGGAATCAATAACGTGTCCGCAGCTTACTCCGCGTAATTGAGATTGATGCAGATAATTTTGTAATATATTTATGGCAAATATAATTTTCCATTTTTTATTTCTCCTTTAATTGAATTAAGGTACCTGATTTCAATGTAGATGTACTGCAGGATTCGTAATATGTAAACTGATTTACCTTTTATTAAACCAAGGTAATTAATAGACCTACATACATACTAATGATGGCTTGTGAATACTTTATTGGAGCTCCACTACACCAACATACTAAAGAAGGTTTCACATGTACACTATACAAGACCAAGATTAATATACAACAATTATATAACTTAGACCGATACAACTCCATCTGATCTACATATCCATCTACTTAGACTGGCACACCTACATCTGATCTACATAACCATATAAGAGCAGTATCTCTGTCTCTTCTACATATCCATCTATGTAGACTGGCACACCTCCGCCTCTTCTACATATCCATCTACTTAGACTGGCACACCTCCATCTGTTCTACATAACCATCTAAGATCAGTATACCTCTGTATGTTCTACATATCCTTCTATTTAGACTGGTACACCTCCATCTGATCTACATATCCTTCTACTTAGACCGATACACCTCCGTCTCTTCTACATATCCATCTACTTAGACTGGTACACCTCCATCCACGACTGGATTTCCCACAAGGCCAACCAAGGCCCGGGGCAGCAGGGGTGTGGAATTCCTATCTCCCGATGCCCAGGATGTAGTTCCGGGCAACGGGCGGGTAGTTGTTTTCTACATTTAGCTCTGCTTTGGGCAAGCAGAACTAAATGTGTAGCGGGGAAGCTGCCACTTGTATGCAGCCTGCAGGTCTGCCATTCTCCATGGGGGGGGGGGGGGTTGGCAGGTAGGGGGGCACATTGAGGACCTGGCCTTGGGTCAGCAGAGAGAGTAAATCCGGCCCTGTCTACTTAGACCGATACAACTCCATCTGATCTACATATCCATCTACTTAGACTGGCACACCTACATCTGATCTACATAACCATATAAGAGCAGTATCTCTGTCTCTTCTACATATCCATCTATGTAGACTGGCACACCTCCGCCTCTTCTACATATCCATCTACTTAGACTGGCACACCTACATCTGATCTACATAACCATATAAGAGCAGTATCTCTGTCTCTTCTACATATCCATCTATGTAGACTGGCACACCTCCGCCTCTTCTACAAATCCATCTACTTAGACTGGCACACCTCCATCTGTTCTACATAACCATCTAAGATCAGTATACCTCTGTATGTTCTACATATCCATCTACTTAGACTGGCACACCTCCATCTGTTCTACATAACCATCTAAGATCAGTATACCTCTGTATGTTCTACATATCCATCTACTTAGACCAGTACACCTCCATCTGTTCTACATATCCATGTTCTAAGACTGCTACACCTCTGTCTGTTCTATATATACATCTACTAAGACCTGTACACCTTTGTCTCTTCTACAAATCCTTCTACTTCAAGCAGTACACCTTCATCTAGTCTACATATTCATCTACTTATACCTGTACACCTCTGTCTCTTCTACATATCCTTCTACTTTGAGTAGTAAACCTTCATCTAGTCTACATATCTGTCTACATAGACTAGTAAACCGCCATCTGTTCTACATATCCATCTACTTAAACCAGTATCCCTTAGTCTATTCTACAGGCTTCAAAACCCATAATCTCTGTTGCAGTTCTGAAACCCGTTTACGACCCTCAACGTTCCATGTTATCTACCAGACCTGACCTTTTGTCTGTTTCTCCATGATCTTGGTTATTCACCTGCCCTGACATTTTGTTTGTTGGACCATGACATTGCCTGCTGATTTTGTACCAAACTCCATTTTTGCTTGCTTTCAGCTGTTGTGAAACTAAGGGCCGCAACCTGGGAGCCATCCACAACAAGCCCATCATCCGTTGTGGGAACCAAGTGGTTTGTTAGATCCTGCACGGCCTTCTTTAGGGCCTGCACTCACCCAGTGACTCCGATGGTCCACTACCTCCATGACACCATCTCTTTACATTGATACACCTTCATCTGTTCTGGATAACTGTCTACTGACTCCGGAAACAACTCCATCCGTTCTACATACCCACCTAATTTAACTGGCACCCCTCTGTCTGTCCTAAATGTCAGTGTAACCCCACCACATATTCTATATCTTGACTACCAAGTCTCTGTGTAATTGTCCAACATTAGTTCTTAAAAAAAGGTTAAAGTTACAACATTATTATTATTATTATTATTACTATCATTATTATTAATGCATTAATATATACGTGCTTGAAAATAAATATTCTACACAAAGTCCCCAATGAATCGCAGAATCATGTGGCCATGGGGATCATAGCATACAATGTCCACTGGCCAACAGTGGTCAGCAGCTTCAATAAAGAATGTTTGATGTTTACTAGAATTTGCTTGCAATATTTCCTCTATCAGGAGCTGTGCCTGGTCAAGTGTTGAAGTTCAGCTGTGCCAGAAAACACATTAGGACTAATTATTGCACTCCCCGGTGGTACAATTACATAAAAATCAAGGGAACATTCAACTTTAAGGAGCATAAAATTGATTCAAAGCTGCAGTTAAAAATGAATTAATTCTATTGGGATGAGATTTAGGGCCCCTCCGCACACCGCAGAGCAGCAGAGGCTTTCCAGAGCCTGAACTGAAATGAGAATCCTGTAGTGTTGTGTTCACTGGCACAGCTCTCATCAAGGTGTTTTCACACGTTGTGTCTTTTTTTTTAAATTTGTTTGATGCAGCTCTGATGCCGTTTCCCCACATGTGCACCATGCATACAAATGAACAGGACCCCCTGTAAAATCTGCACTTAGAACGTTTTACATGAAGCAGATGATGTGGCTAAACACAAAGGCAGGAAGAACCCTTCCCCTGGAAACTAAAGGGTATACAGAAGACACATGTCGGAAAGACTGCAGACCAAAGGGGCTAAAACGCACTGCAACACATGGAAAAGAAAGGAACGCACGCATAAAGAGGACCTGTACTTTAGAATTACATGCTACTGAAAATGATACTTGTCTGGTTGTCTCCGTTGTTACTATTCTGGTTCTACATGTCAGAACAGGCAAACAGTTAGGTCAGGTCAGGTTTTTATTGCTGTCTGTGCCCTTGCTGGCTAGAATTACCCTTTATTTGTTCTAGTGACCCTTATCTCTCGTAATGAAAGTAATTGGAAATACAAAATACAAAAAGGAAAATCTTCCAATTGGGACACCTGGCTGTTCTGATGGCAAAGGTCTAGGGATTTCCTTTAGCTTTCAGTAGATCTCCTCTTACTTCCAGCTTTGTGCCTGGGACAAAAAATGAAGGGAAATCTCCCTGACGGGACACAGACTATGGAGTTCTTCTTATTTCCAGCCCTGTATCTGGCTACAGAATTATGTTACAAGACAATAGGGCTCCATGCAGAAGCAGTGTAAAAAGGCCATTGAAATTGTTCATAAACTCACAGTAGAAGAAAAAAATCAAAGTTCCAGACTCTGAAAATTGTAGCTTAGAATACATTGAGAAACTGCACAGGCAGAGGAGAGCTTCAGTATAACAAAACATATGTTGAACTAGCTAGCAGACCCTAAAATCTAGGAAGCTAACGTTATGAGTAAACCTCAAGTTTGGTGCCCTCACTCCTCCAACCTCCCTATTGGTACACCACATTGAAGGACCATTAGGAAAGCTTGGGATTGGGGGATACAAGCAGTTGCCACCAAGCTAAACTTGAGATCTGCAGAAAACTTCAGCTGTTTCTGTTTTCTGGCACTGCTGATCACTTGGACATGAAGGTGACCACTGTTTATAGACTGACATGTATGTGACAGATTCCTTCAAGTGGTCTTTGAATTTATTGTGCCTGCAGCGTGTCCTGGACAGTAATAGCAGCTCATTGATTCCAAACTAAGACCATTAGAAAGATAAATGGAAGCGTGTCCTCCACGACTTCAGTCTGGAGAGTATCAATGGATGATGAAATGTACTCTTACCTTGAAGACTGTATAGTTGGCCGGTGCTGTGCTGCCGTGTTATATGGTGCCAGTAGGCGCTACGGGGTAATGGGACCATTGTGTTTAGGGAGACCGTCCTTTCACTTATTCTTCTCTGCAGCTGTAAGATATAGATACAAATAATTGTACATTTTAAAACTGGATTTTCTGCAGCAACATGATGCTTACACATAATAACTCATGGTCAGAAATATTCTGTGTGGAGAGTCGCTCCTTCATCTACATAACTCTTCTCTCCTGAAATACTCTGCTCTGCTGGAGGACTCTGCTCCTTCCTCTATAACTCTCCTATTCCTGAAATACTCTGCTCTGCTGGAGGACTCTGCTCCTTCCTCTATAACTCTCCTCTCCTGAAATATTCTGCTCTGCTGGAGGACTCTGCTCCTTCCTCTATAATTCTCCTCTCCTGAAATACTCTGCTCTGCTGGAAGACTCTGCTCCTTCCTCTATGACTCTCCTCTCCTGAAATACTCTGCTCTGCTGGAGGACTCTGCTCCTTCCTCTATATAACTCTCCTCTCCTGAAATACTCTGCTCTGCTGGAGGACTCTGCTCCTTCCTCTATAACTCTCCTCTCCTGAAATACTCTGCTCTGCTGAAGGACTCTGCTCCTTCTCTATAACTCTCCTCTCCTTAAATACTTTATTCCCTGTACAAGTCTAACCCACCTTTAGGTCAAAAGGAGGTGATCTGCAGATAAAATGTCCATGTCAATGAATTGGAAATTATTTCAGAAGCATCTCAAACTGGTGTCAAACTAATGCCCAAAGGTATAAGTGGAGGGGGGAGAGGGGGAATCAGGGGGGGGATCAGGGGGTGCCATTTACACAGACCCTGTCACTTTGCCATGAACTGACAAGGGCACCGTGTCTCTTTAAGCAGGGATGCTAATCACACTGCATATGAAAATATATTACAAGGTAAAATGTGAACGTCACATCACTCACTGAAAACACACCATAGCTTCTATTGAACAAGGCTTCATAAGCAGATCCATTAATTATCTATAAAGTCTGTATTATGGCGAGGAATAATCTGCTGTGTGCATTCTTGCTGAGTAAATAGAACAATTCTGGGAGCGAGTTCTCCCAGCACTGAAAACCCATCAGCTCGGCGATGATACAGTCGTACATTTTTCCTCGGCATCAGTCAACTGTCATACGCGGCAAACCCAACCACGGCATTGTGTAATGGCTTATTTCTCATCACACCAGTTAACACATTTGAGAAACGCATTACTGATGTGAAGTCGTTATCGCCAATCGCCACACAGTCCTGAAATTTCAATAACTTTTGTAATGGAGATGAGGTGACATCAATTTCAGCACCATGGAGAGCAGGCCTCACAATCAAATTAACTTCACATTATACGGAGCAGCTTTGCAGGCATTTGTCAAGAGGGTCCCTGCCTTTTTCTCCGCTTGCTAATCTGCGCGTTAGGTGAGGGAATGCAAATCCGCCACTGCCTGCCTCGCTTATTTGACTTTCAGAGTGAAAGGCCAGCCAAACTTTGCAAACAATTCATTTATTTTACTGAGTTCCACACCCTGGATTGCAGGAAGCAGCATGGAGGCCTTGTGGGGAACACTGATGTCTTGTATGATGAGGGAGGTGTACAGTTCAACCCCCTGATGGACAGAACTGGGAACGCCTTGCTCGGAAAGCCGCAGGCCCTGGACAAAAATGCGGCTTGCTTGATTTGGACAGAACTGGGAAGGGTTGGGTTGGGTTTTCACTGCTGTGCCACATCCTGGATATAGAGGTCTCTGGGACAGGGGGTGCATCTCCCCTTGCACTTTGTTATGAAAAGAGAACCTATTACAGCTTTGTGCCCATTGGGTAGATGTTGCCCCCAATTCCTGATCTGGAAACAATTGCCACCAAGACAAAAAATGAGAGGTCCGCAAGTACTTTGTGTGTCCTCTCACAGTTACTATTATTATTATTACTATTCAGGATTTCTATAGCGCCAACAGTTTGTGCAGCGCTTTACAATATAAGGAAGACATTACAATCACAATACAAGACAAGACGGTAAGGGGGGCCCTGCTCCTGAGGGCTTACAATCTTAAAGGGAGGGGGAAGTGATACATGAGGAGGTAGCTCTGTGGGGATGCATTGCTTGAGAATGTGATAGTTGGGTGTTTGGGTTGAGGTTCCCTGAAGAGATGAGTCTTAAGGGATCACCTAAAGGCAGTCAGGGTGGGAGATAGATGGACAGGTTGGGGTAAAGAGTTCCAGAGGATGTGGGAGACTCTAGTGAAGTCCTGGAGTTATGTGGCCTTTTTCTTGGTACTCCGGCACTGGCTGGTGATTTGGCTGTCCATGATGCTGAACCAAATGGACGGGCACTTAGAAACCGGTATAGAGAAATTAGCTCCTGAAAACAAGTCTGGTGGGTGGGGGCAGGGACTGCTCTAAAGAGATGAACCAATTTGTGAAGCTCTGTGATCAGTAGGCTGGGTCCACTAAGCTCGCCCATCTCCCTTAACGATTGCTATTTTCAGCTCTCATCGATCACTACAGCATGGTGAATTAAGGTGATCTTGATGCATTAAACAGCTGGAGTAAAACAGCAACACAAGAAATAAAAACTTTGTATAAAAAAAAAGAAAAGGGTCCAAATTCTTTTAATAACAGTGTTTGCTCAGAAAAAAAAAAAACATAAAACACCCGACCCGTTTTGGGGGCCTGAAAACCCCTCTGCCTTTACCAGGGCTCAGATATTGTCTATAGTCAGGAGGCCTCAAAACACAAAGGTTCACGTAGACATTCCATTTATTATCCTGTAACAATAAACCCAGGCGACCATTTTTAATATTCTTAATTACATACAATATCTGAGCCCTTATGAAGTTTGTTCTTCCTTTGCCTAATTCATAAAGGTTCTTCCTTTGCCTAATTCATACAGGTTATTCCTTTGCCTAATTCATACAGGTTATTCCTTTGCCTAATCCATAAAGGTTCTTCCTTTGCCTAATTCATAAAGGTTCTTCCTTTGCCCCTTTGCCTAAGCCATAAAGGTTCTTCCTCTGCCTAATTCATAAAGGTTCTTCCTCTGCCTAATTCATAAAGGTTCTTCCTTTGCCTAAGCCATAAAGGTTCTTCAAAACCTAAAAAAAAATAAATTTTGAGTGTTAGCACTGCTTTAGCATTCTACCAGATCCTATGTAAAGTTGAACACAAGCCAAAGCTGTTTTCTTAGTTATCACTGACAACCTTTCTCAGGTTATCACCGTCGCCTTTTTCCAGTAACCGGTATCCTGTTTCTGCCTTGGACCATGACATCTGACCCTCCAGTATCCTGTTTCTGCCTTGGACCATGACATCTGACCCTCCAGTATCCTGTTTCTGCCTTGGACCATGACATCTGACCCTCCAGTATCCTGTTTCTGCCTTGGATCCTGACTCCTGACCCTTACACCTGAGATGCCTAATTCATAAAGGTTCTTCCTCTGCCTAATTCATAAAGGTTCTTCCTCTGCCCCTATGCCTAATTCATAAAGGTTCTTCCTTTGCCTAATTCATACAGGTTCTTCCTTTGCCTAATTCATAAAGGTTCTTCCTTTGCCCCTTTGACTAAGCCATAAAAGGTTCTTCCTCTGCCTAATTCATAAAGGTTCTTCCTCTGCCTAATTCATAAAGGTTCTTCCTCTGCCTAATTCATAAAGGTTCTTCCTTTGCCTAAGCCATAAAGGTTCTTCAAAACCTAAAAAAAAATAAATTTTGAGTGTTAGCACTGCTTTAGCATTCTACCAGATCCTATGTAAAGTTGAACACAAGCCAAAGCTGTTTTCTTAGTTATCACTGACAACCTTTCTCAGGTTATCACCGTCGCCTTTTTCCAGTAACCGGTATCCTGTTTCTGCCTTGGACCATGACATCTGACCCTCCAGTATCCTGTTTCTGCCTTGGACCATGACATCTGACCCTCCAGTATCCTGTTTCTGCCTTGGACCATGACATCTGACCCTCCAGTATCCTGTTTCTGCCTTGGATCCTGACTCCTGACCCTTACACCTGAGGTCTCCCGATCTGTGGCTCCTAGCCCTTGCCGTTTGTATATAGTGTGGCTCTTGTTTCTTGCAGGTGGTGGTGGGATTGCCTGTGTTAATGTGGTTTGTTACATCTATTAAACTATTATTCACAAAGATTGTTGTGGTATCTGCAGTGTGGTCACATATTCACCTGTATAGGTACCTGCACGTGGTGTTGGGACACCCATGCTCGGTATTGTGACACCTACATGGTCTGCTAGGTCAACTTGCAAATTAGGAGAGTCCAGGGGAGCCAAAAAAAAGTTTCTAACTTTCCGAGACTATTTCAAAGTTAAGTTGTCAAGTTGACTGATTTAAAGAATAAAGAAATGAACGCGTTAACTCCTATCCCTGCACCCCCAACAGAGCTGGGATATCAATTATTTCATCCCTTACCCAACGCAGCGTGATAAAGTTAGCCACCGGGAAGATCTCGCCATCGTTCTGAGACTTCTGAAGGTTAGCCGAGCCACATATTACAAGTCCCAGACATTATGCTCACGACTTATAAATTAGCTTTGTAGATAACCTGACTCATTTAGCCAAGGACGGCTCCCTCTAATTAGAAAATTCTAGTTTTCAATTAATTTCACTTTTCTAAAAGGGAATGTGTAATTAATTCCCGTGTCGGAATTGAGACTTCACCACCGAGCGCTTTCGAGCGGGGTATTATATGCGATATGCTTGAGTTCAACTTTATTATAAATATATCATTATTATCCCTTATTAAAAGGGGGGAAAAAATAGCCAGAAATTAAGCTGCGGGAAAATTCTCTTTGAATATCTCATTTCCATCTCTTATCGCGAATGGTAGCTTCTGCGCTAATGGTGCGATCATCATGAATAGAGATGAGCGAGCTTCATTATATATCTGCACCGCCAACTCTTCGCTTGTTCAACCATTGGGAAATTGTAGCAGAGGGAAAGATGGCTTCCTGATGGGTTCCCATACTGGTTATCGTCCCTTCTGGTCTAAATAAACATAATATTATAAAGCAAACTTGTGTTTTGCTAGGGGCACACGCGTCCTGAAGATACTCAACATGTCTAGTAGAGGTGCCCCGAAATAGACATTTAAAAACCAAAACGAAACCGAAATAAAAAAAAAATTGTCAGGCCGAAACTGAAAATGTTTTTATTTTTCCACATTTTTTAAATATTTTATTTGTATTTATTTTTTAGAAACGTTTTAATTTTTTTATATTTTTTTATTTGTTATTTATTTGTTATTACATATTTTTTACTTTACTTTAAGGGGCTTTGGGGAAATACTAGGTCTCTAAAGAGATCCCTGATATGTCCCTTTAAAATAGAAAAAGAGATTGAGAACACAGAGTCCTCAATCTCTTTTTCTGTATCCCCTGTTATCAATGAACAGGAGTCCTTTATACTGAGTGTTCCTGTTCATTGATAACATGAGGACATAGTATGTTTAGTATAACCACAATCACTTCCCATTCATTCATAATTGAGGCTATAGTACATATAGTATGTCCTCAATTATCTACAATTGAGGACATACTATATAGCTCTCCTCTCTTTCACTCGCTGTCACGGGAGGCTGAGCGAACGGTGCAGGGAGGAGAGCCCAGCCTCCTGTGACAGCGCTGTCTCTGCCCCCACACCGCTCTGCCGCACTGTGATAGGCGGCTGAGCGGTGTGGGAGGAGAGACACCGGCCGCTCACAGCGATCTGCTCCCGAAGCGCTCGGCCGGCTGTCACTTTCTCTCCTCCCCGCTGGGACACAAAGCAGCGCCCAGCGGGGAGGAAAGAAACCTGGGATGCGCCGATATATCGACAGGAAAATTGCACTTTCGGCATTTAGACAAAAGTGCAATTTTCGGCCGATATGTTTCGGCGGCCGATATATCGGTGCATCCCTAATGTCAAGAGGTGATAATAACTTGGTCAAGGTGGAAGTGGCAGCACCACGTGATCAATGAGGCCTCAAGGAATTTAAATTATTGTATGCTTTTTTTGCAGGGTGCTGGAGTAATCAAGGTCCAGCACTGTGAGATGGGCAAGGAGGCTGGTGAGAATGGAGACAAAAAAATAAAATAAATAAATCAAATCAGATTTTTTTATATTATTGAATGCTGCCATGGAAGGGTAGTGACAGACAGGCATGTACGCAGGAAACACAGAACTTAAACAAAAGTCTGTTTTGCTGTTAAAAATAAAATGGCAATGCATTTCAGGAACCTAAGAAGTTCCCTTCATCAGGGCTAACAATCTGGATACAACGACCTGGATACATGTGCCCAGACCGAGGACAGTAACATATTTACATATTTGTAACAAGAAGTAAAGAAGCTTTAAAAACAAGCCCTCATTCACCTCTCTAGCTGCTTGCACTATGAAGTACGTTCTGTGAATTCATTCCCAAAGTTCCTGGAAGATCCCAGAACAAAGACGCTAAAGTCGGGTTTCAATCTCTTTTTAATGGTTATGGAGCATCTGCTGTGTGTTTACATTACAAAGCTGCTCGGATCTGCTTTCATACAAAATACAGCTAAAATTTAAGTTCCCCGGGTCATGAATTTTGAGGATGGATTTCCCCACAGTGCCTATAGCTACAGAGGCGAATGAGTGCTGGTTTAAAGTGTTTCTACTGCTGATTCAGAGCATGCAAATACTTTTCTGTAACTAGTGGGGGCACAGGAACACTTTAAAAGGGGAATTCTCTGAATGCTGTGAACGGACCATGTTTAATTTTTGCACCCTAAATATCGGTGTAACATAAAACACGGTCCGAAAGCTCAACTAAGCCTTTAATGAGGTTCTTTGGAATTAGACACTACTTGTTGTGGGGTGGCAACCATCTCCCAGTTGTGCTGCTTCATTGTGACCCTGTCATATGAGCCCCTGGTGAAGACTACAAGCGGCTGCACCAACACAAATTGTGCTAGCATGGTCCTCCATGCCGGTCCAGAGTGATAATGTACAGCTGATGCTGGAGACAGTGTGTTAAGATAGGAAGAGGCTGAAATGGGCTGGAGAAGATCAGCAATGCTAAAGGGTTTAGTTATGAAAGTTAAATACACTGGGCGAAAGCCATTCACATGGCACTAGCGCCCCTAGGTGGTGCTGACCAGTATAGGACATTCATATACTTGTCGGACCACCTAGGGGCGCTTGTGCTGTGTAAACAGTACACACCCGGCAGGGTATACGTACACTTAAATACTAGACCACACATGGACTCTTATACACACATGCACGCACAAGAGACACTCACACACACACAAAGGTTGAACTTGTGGACCTGTGTCTTTTTTTAACCTCAAATACTATGTACCTTTTATAAATTAACCCCAAAGATGCAATATAATACATGAAGCACGTACAAGTATGATTGCATGCTCTTTTTCCCTTCACTGCACCATGGGTGGTGCCTTGAGGACACATCTGGGCCCATCTACTTCTAGAAAGCGCCCTCTGCTTTACACATTTAAAAATCAAAACCATCAGAACTTCACCAACACTTCCTCAACTCACGAACAGAAAGTTTCCAAATCGCCATTCTGTGCATACATGAATATTCGGACATGCTCCACGGGTTCCACTAACTTAAAGAGTAGGTCACATGTGCTGGTACAAAAAGGAAACACTTCCAATACTAATGTTTGCGTTATGCCCATGTCACTATATAATGGTAGATACCCAACACAGCCGCTCATTGTTGTCAGTACTCCCGCCCTCTGGCATCTCCATGCCTGGGGTCATCATGTTCATGCACGCAGATGCCAGCACACGGGTCTGTTGTAGACATGTGCTATTCGTTTTGTTCCGAATCAAAATGTGTACGTTCAGACACATCCACATTTCCGAATCCCAATGCATCCAAATGTGCTCAAATCCGAATTTTCATTTCCGAAATTTCTGATCCCGTCCGAATTTCGTTTACTTTTCTGGCCAATCAGATATGTCATTTAATTTTATAATGCATCCGAATGGGTCTGAATCCGAATTCTGGGAACCTCAGCTTTAGTTTGATGTATACACCGAGTGGCCAGATTATTATGACCACCCCATCAGTACTTCGTTGGGCCACGAGATGACTGCATGAGATGACTTCGTCGCCTGGTGACTCCACGAGATGGTGAAAGGTGATGCGAGGAATCTGACACGGCACTGTTGCCCTTCTGTTTTCTTGTACCAGTCTTGCCCCTCCCCCGTTCTGCCCTAACATTGACTAGTCGCTGACGGCCACAATTCGCACGTTCAGACCCAGATTTTCGGCTGACAGTCCGGTCTTTGAACACTTTAACAACAGCTGCTCTTGAACATTTAACGAATTCTGCTGTTTTGCTGATACTCGCTCCATGGCTCCGAGCGCCAACAATCATCCCACGTTCAAAGGCTGTTACATCGCGTTGTTTCCCCGTATCTTCAGAAACAAATCACTTCTACTGTCGTGGTAACCAACCTGCTTCCCTATTTATAATGGTCTGGCCCTCTAGCAACTTCAGCGCCAAATTATAGCTAATTTACCTACAAACGTCAGGTGGTCATAATAATCTGGCCACTCAGTGTATATGGCTCCCAATGTTGCTGCAATGAATATTCGTTATTGTACATAGATAATAATAAACCTCAGGCTCCAAGACCCAAATGGAGTCCGAGTTTCCGAGTAGCATTCAGGAGTTCCCGAATGCCATTCGGGTCTGGAAGCAAAAGCTTTAATATTATGTATGTAATGTATACAGGGCCAGGTTTACTCTCTCTGCAGACAATGGAGAATGGCAACCAGATGGCAGGGTTGACTCGACGGCATCGCTTCCCGCTGTACATTTAGCCCTGCTTGCCCGAAGCAGGGCTAAATGTAGACAAAAACTACCCGTCCAGTGGCTGTGCTGCCCCTCTACTCCCTGCTGCCCTGAGGCCATGCCTCGGTGCCCCTGTATGTATATGGCTCCCAGACCCGTATTGCTTTCTGGAGCTCCCGAATGCAATTTGGAAATTCGGACTCCGGAATGCCATTCGGGTCTACAAGATTCAGCTTCAGTATTAATATCTGTAAATGGTTTTCTGTGGTATTCGCAACGAATATTCGTTCATAAACTCATCCGAAACTAACTAAAATTCGGATTTCCTCCGAATCCAAAGCCCAAACCGAATTGCATTTGCATTTTGGACCTGAATCCATGAAATAATGAAAAATCCTAACCGAACCTGAATTTTTCCGCAGCTTACATGTCTAGTCTGTTGAATATCCACATCGGTCTTTGATGGTGCGAGTTATGATCCATTATATGGCGGCACGCACTGAGTTGCCGGTTTTACGCGTTTGATGTGCTCCGCGTATTTAAGTCATGACAGATTTTCCTTGCAGAATCCTCAGCCGGCTCATAGGAATACGGTTGGATGGATGAAGACTGCCGGCGGCTGGAGCCGGAGGACAGACTCTTCCAGGTACACCTGGATGATGAATGCATTGATGGATGGTAATTACGGCATCCGTAATGAAAAATAAAATCTTAATTAGCAGAGCACATCGCTAGGAGACAGCGCTGTCACATGGTGTAAATAAATATAACAGAGTGTATTTATTTAGCTAATTAAGGAGCGTACTAAGTGCACTGCGCTGAGAAAACACGCTCACCTGCGGAACTGGAAAACATTTTTTATCAGTTCTCATTGCAAAACACTACACATAAAAGCTTTTCTGAATGAACTACTCTGTGTTCCATCAACATTACAGGAGCACTCCGAGGCCAGGGGCCGATGGTCATTCGAGGGCGGCAGGCTTTTTTTTTTCATGTTGGACAAAAAAACTCTTGTGTATGTGCAGCCAAAACGTCTTCATTTTTCTGAGCGGGTAAAGACTAGAACCCCTGTTGTTTTTTTTGTACTAGGGATGCTCCAATACTAGTAACGGTATCGGTGGCGATACCGAGTAGTTGGGCTCGTACTCGTGCTCGGACAAATGCTCCGATACTTACCCCCAATTTCCTCTGACTGGCAGTGCCATTGGTGAACATGGAGCCGGCTTCCCGGCCAATCAGCATGGAGTCGGCTTCCCAGCCAATCAAGAAGCCAGGCAGTGGGTAATGAACGGCCTCCCGGCTTCCTAATTGGCCGGGAAGCCAGCTCCATGCTGATTAACTGGGATGCTCGCGCTGATTGGCTGGGAAGCCGGTTTCCCGGCCAAACACTACGAGGTTGGCTTCCTGGGCAAACGAGAAGCCAGGTGGCAAGTAATGCCGCCAGGCTTCCCGATTGTCCGGGAAGCTGGCTCCGTGCTACCAGAAGTACCGGTATCGGCGAGTACTGAAATATAAACATCGGTACTCGTACTGGATACTGAAAAACCAGTATCGATGTGTCCCTAGTCATTACTGCTATCTGCGGCTCCATTAGAGAAATTTCCCTTGACTTCTTATATCTGAGACGCAAAAGAAATTGAAAGACATTCTCTCTAAAGGGAGGAAAATGCTCCTCTTAGATAAGTTGGTAGAGCGCTGGGCCCAAATTAGGGTAAAGTTGGGGGCCTGAAATGCGTATGAGATATGGCTGCCAAACCAGCTAGAAGCTTTGCCATCACAGCTCAATCCCTAATGAAGGGGATGTTTTTGGACACCCTTAAAACACATGGGCTCAAGGTTACCCCTGTTGATAAGATTTGTGGCCCACTCATCCTTCTTGACAGTCTTCAGATTACCCCAGGAACTCCCAAAGTTGCCCCTGATGATCAGATTTGTGGCCCACTCATCCTTCCTGCCATTCTTTAGATTCCCCTGGGACCCCCAAGGTTACCCCTGCTGATTAGATTTGTGGCCCACTCATCCGTCTTGCCATTCTTCAGATTACCCCGGGGACCCCCAAGGTTACCTCTGCTGATTAGATTTGTGGCCCACTCATCCGTCTTGCCATTCTTCAGATTACCCCGGGGACCCCCAAGGTTACCTCTGCTGATTAGATTTGTGGCCCACTCATCCGTCTTGCCATTCTTCAGATTACCCCGGGGACCCCCAAGGTTACCTCTGCTGATGAGATTTGTGTCCCACTCATCCTTCTTTACATGTCTCTCAGACAATTGTCACCAGAACATGTGTCCCCACTGGAAGATTTCCCCTTTATTACTGTTCCGGTGGCAACTGTATAAGTTTGGATTTCCCATCACTTTCTGTATTGGAGTAAAACACTCACCAGGACAAATAGAGAGGGCGAATCTCCCAGCAAGGACACATTCAACAACAACAACAACAACAAAAACTGCCAAGGCTTCTAACCCTTCTACCCTCCATCAAGACCAATCAAAACTAGTTATGACTTTGCATATACTCATTGTCATAACAAATCTTTGAGACAAAGGTTGTCTCCTCCACACAGAGGAGGTTGTCACCGCTGACCTACGCCTTACAAATGTTAGCAGTCCGGCCACGTCTGAGTCACTGACCTTGAACGAGCATGCAGCAAGTTTGGATATATTATTTATACACTGGCTACTGCATGACAGCCACCCCAAGGATGTTTTTTGGAATGGCTCCTTCATTCCAGGTATGTGATATAATAACCGTCAGCACTTACCATTGAATTCTTGACGCTTTGCAGTAACCGATCGTGCTGCTCCGCTATCGCCAGCGCCGCCGAGTGAACTTTATGATAGATGGCTTCGCCTTCTCTGGTTTGGAAGATAAAGAGGCCCTCCCCAGTGTCACACATCCTGCCAACAGACAAACACAAAAACGCGTGATGAGACTCGACTGAAGCTACGGCCAAACACATTAGTTCAAAGCGCTTCCATCCCAACCTGTGCAAACAGCAAACTGATAAAAATATTATCAGCCTCAGATGTCTGTCTGGAAACACTGCAAACAACTGGCCGGGGGTCACAAACTGGCAATCCAGATACTGGATTTAAAGCAACCAACCTACAAAAATGTCATATACCGCAGCTTACCCGGCCTCGGATTTGGCGGCTTCATTAGTCTTTTTTTTTTCAGCGAGTACAGAAAATACCCGGTGATCGTGCCAGACATGAAATGCTCTGCGAACTTCCTGTGAGCTGAACTAGAAGCATAAAACAAAGCTGCCGAAGGCAGCCGAGTGAATAACTCACCCGAAGTGAAGTGAGCCAAACGCTGTTCGGTTATTCACTTCAGGTTTGTACAGCTGATTTCAGCCATACATCGGCTGGCTTCCGATGCACTTCGGTCAGCCAAACATGCGGCATTCGGCTCGGCTATTCTGCTCGGTACCTCCGTGGTACTGAGCGGAATAGAAAATCAGTGAAAAAAGTAGAAAAAAATGTTTCAAAATGTAAATAAATGATAAATTTAAAAACATAAATAAAGATTTGTTTAAATTTTTATTTTACAAGTTTAAAAGAATTGGGCGGAGCTAGCAGTGACAGCTAGCTCCACCCACCTGTTTCTTATTGGCCGGGACCTGCTAGAGTCTTTTAGCAGGTCCCAGCCAATGAATAACAACTGGCCACAGCCAGCTCCGCCCAGTTGTCATTGTTTAATGACAATTTAAATTCAGCGTCCCCAGGTCACCTAGGGACGCTGATCTGTCATTGCAACTGGGCGGAGCCAGCCGTGAGATCACAGCTGGCTCCGCCCAGCTGTCGCTTGCGAGGTGTTCGCTATGCTTCGGAAGTTCACTTCGGCTCAGTCGAGCCGCTTGGCAAGCTTCGGGAGCTGTACGGGTTATACTGAATAGCCCGTACAGCAGCCCTTCGGTTCGACAATGTTATCTTCCTTCTGTAAACTACTAATCCCCCAACCTTTCATCTATTGAAGTTGTACAAAGTCAGACATGTTCGTCCAGCCTGGGTGGCACCCATGGCTCCCTCCATACAGTACTGTAAGTATGCATAGCCAACCTAGGACAGGAAGTGTGTTACTGACAGTATCACCAGCTGACATAAAGGAAACTGAAGAATTTAAACCAATGCAGCTACCACATCTAAGGACTGGAAATCTGCGATATATTACATTTTTGTTTTTTGCTTTAGCTGCTGCGGAAGTTTAATCTGCTTATATTTTGCCTTCCCTGCTTCCCCCATGCCTACGAGTACAGGATATTGCTCCCAGGGAAGGGAAGGATATAATATAAGCAGCTGGTGGAATCATCATTAACATTAATTTGTTGCTTTGCTCTTATGGACTTAGAAGGTGAAGCTGTCAGGACAGTAAACTGATAACATGCCCAGATCTCCAGACATCCTGTAGGTGCAAAATTAGTGACATAATTTACCGGGATGCATTCAGCCATCCAATCATCTGACCCTTCAATATTCTGACTTCATCTACAAATATGAACACAGTGCGGCCATCCTTCATTCAATTACTGAAGTACGAATTTTTCCAGATGAAACTGATGAAGAATCATGTTTGTTTCCATTGTGGATTTAGCATGACCTGCTGTGACCGTTATGAGGGGCTCCCACCATCCCTGTGCTGAGTTCTGGGTCCGTACACCAGCTGTGTCCATTATGAGGGGCTCCCACCATCCCTGTGCTGAGTTCCTGGGTCTGTACACCTGCTGTGCCCATTATGAGGAGCTCCCACCATCCCTGTGCTGAGTTCCTGGGTCTGTACACCTGCTGTGCCCATTATGAGGAGCTCCCACCATCCCTGTGCTGAGTTCCTGGGTCTGTACACCTGCTGTGCCCATTATGAGGAGCTCCCACCATCCCTGTGCTGAGTTCCTGGGTCTGTACACCTGCTGTGCCCATTATGAGGAGCTCCCACCATCCCTGTGCTGAGTTCCTGGGTCTGTACACCTGCTGTGCCCATTATGAGGAGCTCCCACCATCCCTGTGCTGAGTTCCTGGGTCTGTACACCTGCTGTGCCCATTATGAGGAGCTCCCACCATCCCTGTGCTGAGTTCCTGGGTCTGTACACCTGCTGTGCCCATTATGAGGAGCTCCCACCATCCCTGTGCTGAGTTCCTGGGTCTGTACACCTGCTGTGCCCATTATGAGGAGCTCCCACCATCCCTGTGCTGAGTTCCTGGGTCTGTACACCTGCTGTGCCCATTATGAGGAGCTCCCACCATCCCTGTGCTGAGTTCCTGGGTCTGTACACCTGCTGTGCCCATTATGAGGAGCTCCCACCATCCCTGTGCTGAGTTCCTGGGTCTGTACACCTGCTGTGCCCATTATGAGGAGCTCCCACCATCCCTGTGCTGAGTTCCTGGGTCTGTACACCTGCTGTGCCCATTATGAGGAGCTCCCACCATCCCTGTGCTGAGTTCCTGGGTCTGTACACCTGCTGTGCCCATTATGAGGAGCTCCCACCATCCCTGTGCTGAGTTCCTGGGTCTGTACACCTGCTGTGCCCATTATGAGGAGCTCCCACCATCCCTGTGCTGAGTTCCTGGGTCTGTACACCTGCTGTGCCCATTATGAGGAGCTCCCACCATCCCTGTGCTGAGTTCCTGGGTCTGTACACCTGCTGTGCCCATTATGAGGAGCTCCCACCATCCCTGTGCTGAGTTCCTGGGTCTGTACACCTGCTGTGCCCATTATGAGGAGCTCCCACCATCCCTGTGCTGAGTTCCTGGGTCTGTACACCTGCTGTGCCCATTATGAGGAGCTCCCACCATCCCTGTGCTGAGTTCCTGGGTCTGTACACCTGCTGTGCCCATTATGAGGAGCTCCCACCATCCCTGTGCTGAGTTCCTGGGTCTGTACACCTGCTGTGCCCATTATGAGGAGCTCCCACCATCCCTGTGCTGAGTTCCTGGGTCTGTACACCTGCTGTGCCCATTATGAGGAGCTCCCACCATCCCTGTGCTGAGTTCCTGGGTCTGTACACCTGCTGTGCCCATTATGAGGAGCTCCCACCATCCCTGTGCTGAGTTCCTGGGTCTGTACACCTGCTGTGCCCATTATGAGGAGCTCCCACCATCCCTGTGCTGAGTTCCTGGGTCTGTACACCTGCTGTGCCCATTATGAGGAGCTCCCACCATCCCTGTGCTGAGTTCCTGGGTCTGTACACCTGCTGTGCCCATTATGAGGAGCTCCCACCATCCCTGTGCTGAGTTCCTGGGTCTGTACACCTGCTGTGCCCATTATGAGGAGCTCCCACCATCCCTGTGCTGAGTTCCTGGGTCTGTACACCTGCTGTGCCCATTATGAGGAGCTCCCACCATCCCTGTGCTGAGTTCCTGGGTCTGTACACCTGCTGTGCCCATTATGAGGAGCTCCCACCATCCCTGTGCTGAGTTCCTGGGTCTGTACACCTGCTGTGCCCATTATGAGGAGCTCCCACCATCCCTGTGCTGAGTTCCTGGGTCTGTACACCTGCTGTGCCCATTATGAGGAGCTCCCACCATCCCTGTGCTGAGTTCCTGGGTCTGTACACCTGCTGTGCCCATTATGAGGAGCTCCCACCATCCCTGTGCTGAGTTCCTGGGTCTGTACACCTGCTGTGCCCATTATGAGGAGCTCCCACCATCCCTGTGCTGAGTTCCTGGGTCTGTACACCTGCTGTGCCCATTATGAGGAGCTCCCACCATCCCTGTGCTGAGTTCCTGGGTCTGTACACCTGCTGTGCCCATTATGAGGAGCTCCCACCATCCCTGTGCTGAGTTCCTGGGTCTGTACACCTGCTGTGCCCATTATGAGGAGCTCCCACCATCCCTGTGCTGAGTTCCTGGGTCTGTACACCTGCTGTGCCCATTATGAGGAGCTCCCACCATCCCTGTGCTGAGTTCCTGGGTCTGTACACCCGCTGTGCCCATTATGAGGGGCCCCCACCATGCCTGTTGGATTATTTTATTTATTTTAAATTCTCAAAGTGCAACAGATTTGGAAACATCCCAGAGTGGACAGGACAAGTGCAGGAGAATGATGGCTGAAATCTCCACCACTGAGATATGAGAAGCCAGTAGATATGAAGTATTCTAATGATGGAAGATTGATGTCTTGGTGCCGGACATGACTCTGCACATGACCATCACATCCACATAGCACACACCTCCTTCCCCTACAATGACAGGCTATGATCTATGTCTACCGCTGGGGATTCCAGCAAGTCTTGTTGACAAATAAAGCAGATAGTAGAAGAAGAGACTCAGGATACTAATCACATCAGGTACAAAGCAATATCAATATTTGTATACAATGTAGCACACAGAGTGCAGCGAGGAGACAACTGTGTACACACAGCACAATAACCTGAGAACTCACCTGTCCTCTGTGTTTTTTGTAGATCTCTACAGGAAGTTATGTCATTCCTGGGACTCTGATCAGCTCCCCCCACAGGTGTGAGCATACCTGCCAATCTTGCGCTCATGCTGGGACTCCAGGGATGCATTTACTGTCAGAGCACACATGAAAGGAGCTTGCATTTTTTGGGATAGTTTTGCCTTCAGAAATGAACGTTTATTATATGTGTCTTTGTAATGATCTGTGTGCACATGGCAGATTTAACCCCTTCCTATGCACCTATTAAACAGGTGTATAGGAACTGTATACCCGGATAGTAAGGATAACTTGCCCCAAACTTGCAGCAGGGTGAAATTGTAATTCTTGGTAACTTGCTGCACACATTCGTGGCACATTGTAGACTTGCAGAACACTCGCAACTTGACACTTTTTTTAATTTGTTGTAGATTTGCTTGGCAAGTCTACATCAAAAGTACTGCAGGTCTTGGCAAGAGCTCTGTGAGTGTACAGCACTTTTGTAAAGCATGTTGATCTGGAGACTTGCAATGCAGACTTGCTGTAATTGTGCAACACAATTGTTAAGCTCGGCAAGTAGCAGTAGCAATAGTTTAGCAAGTCATTTTCAAACTTGCAGCTCACTTGCTTGCTATCTGGGATACATGTTGCAGCAGAAGCAGCCAGCCTGCGGCGTCCTCAACCCTTGGATTATTGCGCTGTGCGTCCATGGTCTACGGTGCAGCGTTGGGGTTGTGGGTTCTCCTTGTGTGGTCTTTCTCTGGGCATTCGGTTTCCTTCTGTCACCAGAAGATGTGCTGGTAGGTTCATTGGCAATCTGACCAGACAGGTCCAGCAGTGTCTGCGTGTTTATGGCGCACATTAGATTGTAAGCTCCTTTGAGGACAGGGATTGCATTACTGTGACCAGTCTGTATGCTGGGTGTTGTGCAAAGTGGGGTATACCTGGTTCTCTTTTTTTCGTTCAACGGACGGGCTGAGCGAACAGATTCCTCCCTCAACGCTTATGATCATTGACGGACAAATCTTCTGCTGTTTCTATTGTATTCTGACTGCTGGCTGCTGTCAGAATGCCCTAATGGAGCAAGCAGGTGATTGGCTGCCGGCTTTGTTACTGCTTGTTAAGAATATGTAAGTACTTAAGGCCTCATTCACACAAGAAAAGGCTGGCACGTACAGCTCCGTGCTGCAGGCACGGCCGTATGGGTGCGGGTGTCTCGTACGCTGACAAGATGGATCCTGTTTGCATCCGAGCTAGGACACCCGCACCCATACGGACCTGCACTTGGGGTGAGCGTAGGGCTGCGTACGGAGAAGGACACGGGCTGCGTACTAATCACACGCAGCACCTGTCCTTCCCGGGAGCTGCCCCATACGGCCGTGCACGCAGCACGGAGCTGTACGTGCCGGCCGATTGTCGTGTGAATGAGGCCTAAATGTCACAGGATCACCTTGCATCAGCCTTTCTATTGATATGCACACACCATTTTGGGCTTGCAGTTTGAGAGCCATGAGGAAACACGAGCAGGAGAGAGCTCAAGTTGTGCCGCCCTTCCTCGTTAATCCGTGTACATTCCCTTTATCGTTCCTCATGCTGTGTCTACACCCACCTGCCAGCTTCAAAGGTGAACCAGGCTGGGTCCCGCCCGTACCTCCGTAGGGAGCTTAGCGGCCAAGACACCAGCTTCAGCCTCGGATTTTGTACGTCCCACAGGCAGATGTTCTCGCAGGTGATCTGCAGCGTGCATTCCCCGTGGACATCTAAATTGGGAGACGGCATCAAATACACATTGAATCTCTCTGGGAGAAAAAAAGATGATTAGTCTGCAATCTGCGTCAGAGAACCGCCACACAAACACATCATCATCATCATCATCATCATTATTATATATAATTCAGAAATTGAGACATATTGCATTCCTTCTGTCATTCACCAAGTCTTGTGCAAAGTCTGGGCATGTTGGTTAAAGCTGAACTCCAGGCAAATGGCTAAATACAGAAGTGAAATACATATATGGGAGCTGTTATACTTGCCAAAGGATTTGTGTGTTTATGTCCATCTAGTTCTGAAATTTACACAGCCCTACCAAGCAGAACAGCCCTGCCTGGCAGAGGATTTACTCTCTCTGCTGCCCCAAGGACAGGTTCCTCAATGCGCCCCCCTGTATGCAGGCCGCATACAAGTGATCTCAGCGACAGCGCCGGGATCACTTGTATAAAACAAGTGGCTGCTTCCCTCGCTGTACATTTAGCTCTGCTTGCCCAAAGCAAGGCTAAATGTAGAAAACAACTACCCGCCCTGCACCCGGAACTGCATGTCCCGGGCATCAGGAGACAGGAATTCCACAACCCTGCTGCCCCTGTACTCCCCGCTGCCCCCAAGGCCGGGCCTTGGTTGGCCTTGTGGAAAATCCGACCCTGGGAGGAGATCTGATATTTCTCTGCTGCAGTTCACTAACATTTACAGGTCTTATCCCTCCCTCAGCCTGTGAATGGAAAGTAAAAGGAGAAGCAGCACAGTGATGAGCTTATCTCCCTGTTACTGCTCTCGCCTTCTATCAGCACGCTCCTTGTTAGCACATATGCACCCACAACATAGCTGATTGGCTCCTTGTGCTGCTTCTCCTTCTCCAAAGTCCAAGCTCTGCTATACAGGGACTGCAAGAAGCTGATAAGTGAATTTCAATGCTTGCATTGAAACAAGTTGTTGATATATTAATAAATAAAGAGCTCCATTCATTGGTATCATATATTTGCCTGGAGGTCAGCTTTAGGGGCTGCCCACTCATCCCTTTAGGACCAATTCACACTGTTGTGCTGTGGTAATGCATGTTATGTGAGTTAGCGTGTGCTGCTATATTCCGAATGGGCTGTTGGCTCAGTGCAACAAAGGTTTTAAAACATCCGCACCATCTGTGCATTGCGGGGCGCTAAAGCACATGTAAATCAGGGTACCATTCAAAATGATTAGCACTGGAGTGCAACACATGGGTGACTGTGGCAAAGTATGTTATGCCAATTTCAGTGCAACAGTGTGAATGTGACTTTAAAGAGTAGTAAGGGATACAAACTTGTTTAGTCTAGGGCAGAGGTGGGCAAACTCTGACCCTCCACCTGTGGAGCATCTAAAAGTCCCATAAGGCAAGGCATTGCAAGACTCTGACAGCTAAAGGTATGACTCAAAGAGGTAGATTCATGAGGGATTTTTTTAGTATTACCACAGGTGGAGGGGAGAGGTTTGCCTTGTTCTGGTCTAGGGCTGGGGTGGGCAAACTTTGTCCCTCCAGCTGTTGTGAAACTACAAATTCGAACATGCATCTGTCTCTGGGAGTCATGCCTGTGGCTGCTGTGAGAATCTTGCAATGCCTCGTGGGATTTGTACTTCCACAACAGCTGGAGGGCCGGAGATTGCCCACCCCATGGTCTAGGGGGTAAGGAATAGGCAAAAATACTTAGGGCTAGTTCACACCAAATGCGGTCTGTTCCAGAGCGGTAGCTGCTGGAACGTACACCAATCGCACACTACACTTCCCCTTCGTTCTTGGCCGGAAGAGGGCATGGCAGAGCAATGAAGTCAATAGCACCGCAGCCATTCCCCCCGCCCGCAGTGCGATCGGACGTGTGGCAAAACATTGCCTGCGTTCCGGTCCATTTCGAACGCAAAAAAATGCTGCATGCTCTATTTTTTGTGTTTGAACTGGACCACAACACAGGCAATGTTTTGCCACGCGTCCGATCGCACTGTGAGCGGGGGGCACGACTACAGTGCCATTGATTACAATGCACCTCCACGCCCCCTCCTGCCCCATAACGAAGGGGGGAGTTTAGCGTGCGATTGCTGTGCGTTCCAGCAGCTACCGCTCTGGATCGCACCGCAATTGGTGTGAACTGGCCCTTCTATTATTCCTCACTTCCACAAGCTTTTTCTTGCCATACAACCAGTCGCACAAGGCAACTCTTCTGTGCTGGTCGTGCGACCACCAGCATCATTACGTTCAAGGTAGGACCAGCAGTCCTGCACTGTATGCAAGGATGCCAATGCTCGACCTCCATTCTGAAAGCAGAGGAGAGTGCTGTCAGGGGAGAGATGAGGAGGGTATTTCTGCCTATGCCTTAACTCCTAGACTATACAAGCATTTATCTATTACTACCTGGCAGACCCGCCTGTCACCCTTGGCATTGCCAAAAATTTCCATATAGTGACCATTTGCACAATGATTGCAGTAAACATTAGAAAAAGTCATCTAGATATTATTAGTGAACAGTCAGCACAGTCCCAAATTGAATATGTAATGCTATCTGGATCAACTCTTAAATAAAAATCATCTCAAGAGACAAGAGGCAACTGATACCTCTCCTCATTACAGCCCTGTGATTGGATGTTTCATGTGCCTGTCAGTGGAGACGAGCGATCGCAAATGGAGAGGAGGAGCACGCTGTTGCTTGGGGACAATGTTGTTGTTTGGGATAGCATGCAGATGTTTCAAGAGACAGCTCAGCTACAAAATGCCATCACAAGGGCCAGAAGACGTAGGTTTATTAGGCAAGACGTTTCTACCTACCGTTCTGCTCTATCTCCACTCCGGTAGCTAACAGGTCTGGTTCTCCCAAACTGATGTCGCTGATCCGGGTCCCAAGGCACTCTGTTTGTAAAATCTTGCACCATTCATCGGCCTCCAACTCTGAATGACATTGCACAGAAAGGGAATGTTAGTGGTAATCTTTGGTGCTCCGGCCAAAAGTCGCTATCTAACATCATCACATGTAACGGTCAACAAGAGTCCTGCACTGTAAGTGAGGATGCCGAGGGCCCACCCACAACCTGGAGTGCTGGAGAGATGAGGAGAGCACTGGCTACCAGGTGAGCGATGGATAAGGTATCTAAAAATGCTTCTTAGTGGTACCCCAGATTTTTTTTAAAAACAGCAATTAACCCTTGCAGTGCAGTAGGAGCCCCACTTCAAGGGTAGTTTTACATTTTCCATGGAGTTCAGCTTTAAAGGACTTGTCCAATTTTTATCATAAGGTTTGTGGAATACAATGCAATGTCCTTTTGAAGCCCAACTCCAGCCAGAATGTTATTTTTATTGTGGATGGATCTGGAGGAGTCGAGGAAAGAGCATTTGTCAGGTTTCTGTTATTGTCTGTATATTTGGTGTGGAAATTTCTCCAATGGGGACAAATACAAGAATATGGACACATTTTGAGTGGGATGAAGGCTCAATATTGCTGTCTGATGCTCTCTGTCTCCATGACAACTGTTTCCTCTATTTCTTGTACAGGAGTCAAAAGGACAGAAAATTTAAGAACGTCTCCTCAATGGGGCCAGAAATAAAAACCTGGTAGGAATTTTTAACTCCCTTCCTATCTAAAACAAAAAAATATATATTGTGAGTTAGGCTTTAATAACTTTACTGACCCCTGGCCATCACACCTACACTATATGGCCAAACATCTGTGGACCTTTAACCATGACATTTACCCTATATGGCCAAACATCTGTGGACCTTTAACCATGACATTTACCCTATATGGCCAAACATCTGTGGACCTTTAACCATGACATTTACCCTATATGGCCAAACATCTGTGGACCTTTAACCATGACATTTACCCTATATGGCCAAACATCTGTGGACCTTTAACCATGACATTTACCCTATATGGCCAAACATCTGTGGACCTTTAACCATGACATTTACCCTATATGGCCAAACATCTGTGGACCTTTAACCATGACATTTACCCTATATGGCCAAACATCTGTGGACCTTTAACCATGACATTTACCCTATATGGCCAAACATCTGTGGACCTTTAACCATGACATTTACCCTATATGGCCAAACATCTGTGGACCTTTAACCATGACATTTACCCTATATGGCCAAACATCTGTGGACCTTTAACCATGACATTTACCCTATATGGCCAAACATCTGTGGACCTTTAACCATGACATTTACCCTATATGGCCAAACATCTGTGGACCTTTAACCATGACATTTACCCTATATGGCCAAACATCTGTGGACCTTTAACCATGACATTTACCCTATATGGCCAAACATCTGTGGACCTTTAACCATGACATTTACCCTATATGGCCAAACATCTGTGGACCTTTAACCATGACATTTACCCTATATGGCCAAACATCTGTGGACCTTTAACCATGACATTTACCCTATATGGCCAAACATCTGTGGACCTTTAACCATGACATTTACCCTATATGGCCAAACATCTGTGGACCTTTAACCATGACATTTACCCTATATGGCCAAACATCTGTGGACCTTTAACCATGACATTTACCCTATATGGCCAAACATCTGTGGACCTTTAACCATGACATTTACCCTATATGGCCAAACATCTGTGGACCTTTAACCATGACATTTACCCTATATGGCCAAACATCTGTGGACCTTTAACCATGACATTTACCCTATATGGCCAAACATCTGTGGACCTTTAACCATGACATTTACCCTATATGGCCAAACATCTGTGGACCTTTAACCATGACATTTACCCTATATGGCCAAACATCTGTGGACCTTTAACCATGACATTTACCCTATATGGCCAAACATCTGTGGACCTTTAACCATGACATTTACCCTATATGGCCAAACATCTGTGGACCTTTAACCATGACATTTACCCTATATGGCCAAACATCTGTGGACCTTTAACCATGACATTTACCCTATATGGCCAAACATCTGTGGACCTTTAACCATGACATTTACCCTATATGGCCAAACATCTGTGGACCTTTAACCATGACATTTACCCTATATGGCCAAACATCTGTGGACCTTTAACCATGACATTTACCCTATATGGCCAAACATCTGTGGACCTTTAACCATGACATTTACCCTATATGGCCAAACATCTGTGGACCTTTAACCATGACATTTACCCTATATGGCCAAACATCTGTGGACCTTTAACCATGACATTTACCCTATATGGCCAAACATCTGTGGACCTTTAACCATGACATTTACCCTATATGGCCAAACATCTGTGGACCTTTAACCATGACATTTACCCTATATGGCCAAACATCTGTGGACCTTTAACCATGACATTTACCCTATATGGCCAAACATCTGTGGACCTTTAACCATGACATTTACCCTATATGGCCAAACATCTGTGGACCTTTAACCATGACATTTACCCTATATGGCCAAACATCTGTGGACCTTTAACCATGACATTTACCCTATATGGCCAAACATCTGTGGACCTTTAACCATGACATTTACCCTATATGGCCAAACATCTGTGGACCTTTAACCATGACATTTACCCTATATGGCCAAACATCTGTGGACCTTTAACCATGACATTTACCCTATATGGCCAAACATCTGTGGACCTTTAACCATGACATTTACCCTATATGGCCAAACATCTGTGGACCTTTAACCATGACATTTACCCTATATGGCCAAACATCTGTGGACCTTTAACCATGACATTTACCCTATATGGCCAAACATCTGTGGACCTTTAACCATGACATTTACCCTATATGGCCAAACATCTGTGGACCTTTAACCATGACATTTACCCTATATGGCCAAACATCTGTGGACCTTTAACCATGACATTTACCCTATATGGCCAAACATCTGTGGACCTTTAACCATGACATTTACCCTATATGGCCAAACATCTGTGGACCTTTAACCATGACATTTACCCTATATGGCCAAACATCTGTGGACCTTTAACCATGACATTTACCCTATATGGCCAAACATCTGTGGACCTTTAACCATGACATTTACCCTATATGGCCAAACATCTGTGGACCTTTAACCATGACATTTACCCTATATGGCCAAACATCTGTGGACCTTTAACCATGACATTTACCCTATATGGCCAAAAGTCTATGGACCCCTGACTATCACAGCTACACTATATGACCAAAGGTCTGTGTTCCCCTGGCCATCACACCTACTATTCATCGGACAGATATCCATCACACCTACACTGTATGGGCAAAGGTTTGTGGACCCCTGACCATCGCACCTACACTACATGGCCAAAAGTCTATGGTTTCCTGACCATTACACCTACACTATATGGCAAACCGTCTGTGGACCCCTGCCCATTACACATACAGGTGAAACTCGAATAATTAGAATATCGTGCAAAAGTAATTGCAGTAAGTGCTGCAAAAGGGGCCCAAACCAAGTACTGAGTACATATGCATGCTTGTACTTTTCAGAGGTCCGATATTGTTCTATGTACAATCCTTGTTTTATTGATTGCATGTAATAATCTACTTTTCTGAGGTTGTGGATTTGGGGTTCTTGGGGTTTTCATGAGCTGTAAGCCATAATCATCACAATGATGACAAATCACGGCTTGAACTATCTTGCTTTGCATGTAATGAGTCTCTCTCATATATTAGTTTCACCTTTTAAGTTGCATTAGTGAAATAAATGAACTTTGCACGATATTCTAATTATTCGAGTTTCACCTGTACACTAGACATGTGCACCGGCAAAAAATTTGTTTCGGTTTTTGATTTTGCATTATTTAATTTTTCGGGATTCGGGTCCGAAAGTCAATTTGTTTTTTTGGTGGCTAAATGGACATAAATGTCCACAGACACTCCAAAATCTAATGGAAAGCCTTCCCAAAAGGGAAATGGAGGTTGTTATAGCTGCAGAGGATGGGTTAACTTCAAATGGTTTTGGAACCATCACCATCAAATGGTTTTGCCCATATAGTGTGACTTTAAATTCCATTTCACTGTCGGCTGTCACATCCATTGACTGAGAACTCCAAAGTTCCAGCGGTTGCTGGTTGTGTAAAGGGTTAATAATCGCTACCTCCAAGAAATCCGTGTGTAGTATATTATTTTATCCTGCACAGTAAATTATCTCAACAGCCAGCAGCTCCATTTACGCTGAATTCCCTTTATTATGAAAGATGATAAGAAGAGGAAAAGACATTCTCTTTCATGTTCCATATCAAACTCTTTTTTAATAGACCCTGATTGAATCAGACCGCAGCCTGTGAGGCGCAGTGAACGCTGAAAGGCGCACCGTATTTTGCATGTTAAAGAACTCTCCACGTTGAAGATGGCAGCATGACGTCAGCAACTCAATGGAGCGCTTATCAGATGCGGCCCACCCTGTCACGTTCACTCACCCGATTCACAGGCAAATGTTTTTGAGGTGTCATCGGCGAAGAAAATGCCCACTGCGTGTTTTTTGGTGGTTTTGGGGAGTCGGAGGATGTTTTTCACATTGTTCAGTTCCGTCACCTGCAAGGCAAAGGAGTGTATTGTGTTTATTAGTACAGTGCATTTATATAGCTTTCTACAGCTTTCACCTAATGCATTCTTGGTGTGTGCCAGTCATTTGCTCAATTAAAAGTACACTGAGTGGCCAGATTATTATGACCACCCCATCAGTACTTCGTTGGGCCGCCTCGTGACTCCACGAGATGTTGAAAGGTGATGCGAGGAATCTGACACGGCACTGTTGCCCTTCTGTTGTCTTGTACCAGTCTTGCCCCTCCCCCGTTCTGCCCTAACATTGACTAGTCGCTGACGGCCACAATTCGCACGTTCAGACCCAGATTTTCGGCTGACAGTCCGGTCTTTAAACACTTTAACAACAGCTGCTCTTGAACATTTAACAAATTCTGCTGTTTTTCTGATACTCGCTCCATGGCTCCGAGCGCCAACAATCATCCCACGTTCAAAGGCTGTTAAGTCGCGTTGTTTCCCCGTATCTTCAGAAACAAATCACTTCTACTGTCGTGGTAACCAACCTGCTTCCCTATTTATAATGGTCTGGCCCTCTAGCAACTTCAGCGCCAAATTATAGCTAATTTGCCTACAAACGTCAGGTGGTCATAATAATCTGGCCACTCAGTGTATATCTCCATCCAAAACTTTTTTGGGTAGTGAAGTGTTTTAAACTCCTCTCATGTTTTAATTGCCCTATGTGGGAGATGCTCCCTCTCAATTTGCTCTTTGTGGCCATTGTAACTCTGACAGAAAGTGATGGAAGATCCCAACTTTTACAGCTGTCCCAAGAGCATGAGGTGAGGGAAAATATTCCTGTGGGGACACCTGCTCTGTCTAAGGGAGACTTCCACTTCACTTTGGAGAGACTTGCTACACACTGGTGACTCTACTTTGTTGTGTCCTTCTGGCCCCTTTCACTTTTCATAAAGTATTGGCCATCATGGTTGACCTACTGTGAGGCCATAACTGGGAGTTTGCGCGCTACTGTGTATGCGAGGGTCCCAGTCTTCTGGGTTGCCGGAAAACATGTGCTAGTGCCTAGTGCGCATGTGCACGCAACGGAACGTGGTGCACAGGAAGTGATACGTCGCTCCCTAATGGATGGCCCTATTTAAACCAGCTGGCCCAATGGGTCAGTCCTGAACAGTCTTTCAGCGTGTGTTCTAGTCAGTTTGATTACCCGTTGCCTTGACCAGGATTTGCTTGACTACGCCTGATTGCTGCCTGCCCTTGACCTCTGCTCGTTTTCTGGATTCGCTTCTGTCTTCTCCCCTGGTACCATGATGACCGTCTGCCTTTGACCCCTGGCTTGTTTGACTTTGCTCCAGTTACTGCTGCAGACCACATTGACCTCTCAACTAAACACCAGCCATGCTCATCCTTCCAGTGACCCAGTTGCCGGATTTCTACCAGGCATGTCTGAACACCTTGGCACCTTGGGGTGTGAGACAAGAGCCGCAAGGGAGGCCTCCTCAGCTAATCGGTCCTCCACCAGGTACGTGATACCTACACATACTGTATGATGACTTGCCATTTTTGGTGTGTCGTAGGGGTTATCTGATTCTTCACAACAACATTCCTAGAGTTTTGGAGGGAATGGGGAACAGTGAGAACCTCTGTCCAGTTTTTATCTCTGTCAGTGTTCATGTCGGGGAGATTCTCTTTACTTTTTCTCCCGATGACACTCAGAATATTACAGGGTGTCATCAAGGCTTAATTTCTTTGATGGGGCACATGAACAATGTTGTAACCCAGGGGTGGTCAATTAATTTTCCTAAGGGGCCACATGTGAAACTGATACTGTTGTGGCGGTCCAAATCATTTGGCTGAACTTAATTCTGCTGAATATGAATTGTATCACTTTATAAACAGAACTATATTATATGGTTGTGATCATGTCCCCATTAGAGTGCCTTGTTACATTGTTTGTTCCCTAGAGTGTCACTTAATATTATTGTCCCCTCATACCTTAGTTTACTACTTTATTAGCAGGCCAGAGGCAGGAGGACGGAAGGAGGAGAAGGCTGCAGGAGTCGACGGAAGAAGATCCGTAATGCTGACGGCGGGGAACACATTTGACGTCACTGGTTGTAGGACTGCCGGCAGTCCTAGAAACTAATGACTGCAGAGGTGGTGGACACCTGACGTCATTGGTTTCTAGAACACCAGCGATCCTAACAACCAATGACTGAAGAGGAGGGGGTCTGTATTGGGCTATCGGAGGCTATCGCATCCACTGTCAGCCAGTCATAACCGAGGGCAGGTTGGCGATCGCAGTTTGGACAGAACCGGCACTCAGTCTGTGTTCAGACCGCAGGCCTGACAGGGACAGTTAAAGGGCTAGATGTGGTCCATGGCTGTAAAATGCCCAGGTCTGTTCTAACCATGCCACACTGGTTGGCTTAAGATGGACTTTGAAGGGTCATCTATGGAATGATTTTTCACTTGCTGTTACAGTTAAAGAGGAAAAGTACTTTTTTTTGTATATTATCCAGAATATTGGCTGGATATGCTGGCAGCAAACACTGCGACACAGGACTGGTATTTGTAGGTGTTCTATCAGCACAACCCTGTGCTGGACCACCTATGGATGAGCTCACTAGCTAAGACTGTATCCAAGTATCATAGAGCTCCCCTGTAATCGGCATAATCTATGCTGGACACAGGAGTGGCAGGATCCTCGTCAGACCCTAATTGCTGAGCTGGCCACACATTCTGCAGGCTGACAATATGCTTTACCCAAACTGGGCATTGTACCTTCCCTGGCCTGGTGCAGCCAAAATGGTTCAGACCAAGTGACAGGCTTCTAGGTATCCATGTAAAGAGTAGCCTTGATAGATCCCATCAAGAGGTATATGCTCCAAGACATAACCAACACCCCCTTACAACCCTATAATTACTCTACGTCTCACAATTCTGTCTCAGAAGACCGCAGCACAGCCCTACCATAGCAACTGCACTAACCATGATTATAACTGTCATTTCTGCCTTTTATGACCCCCGTTTATAAATACCATCTTAGCTACGAGATATATGTATCATGAACAGATGGTAAACATTCATGGCAGCGTGCTGAAGTGCAGGAATTTTATTGCATCATTGCTCCAATAAAATATAATATACAGAACACTCTGCGGCCACTTTAGTAACGAATTGCCCAATTAATAATATACAGTATACAATATACAATGTATTTTACAAATACATTACGTCCTCTTATATTAGATATGTTTACGGGATGTGTAGTTTGTTCTGTGCATTATAAAAAAAAATAATATCCCGTTTTCACCTTTTATTCAGCCATTTTTCCATCTTCAGTGTTAATGATCTCCTGCAGCCTCTTTGCGGCCACGTTTTGTCTACATGCGCTCTAGCAGTGGCTGTATGGCGTTTCTCAGGATAGGTTTCATGATGGTGAGAACAGTGGACTATAAGTGCTCATTCAGACGGACGTGCAAGTCCATAAGGCATGCACGCCTGTAATAAGACTCGATCCCGAAGGGACAGGTGCTGCGTGTAATGGAGTGCAGCAGCCTGTTGTTCCTTATGGGAGGGAACCTGTCCCTTCCGGGACTGGGCCATTTTACGGGTGTATACACCTGTCTGAAAGAGCCCCAAATGTGCAATGTGTGTTGAAACAGCCATCTGTAGCCTCCATGGGAAGCTCGAGTGACAAGGTGACAACTCAGGAGGGTTATTGACCCACTGCCTATTGAATGCAAACATGAGCTGAGGCAGAGTGGCAGAGGTAGAGCAGGACTGGATGGACATGCTTTTCTGAACGGATGCCCCTCCCTCCCTGGATTAGCATCATTCATTTCCCTGCTGCTGCTGGCGGCTGGTTTGCCTGGACCATGGAAAGGCATGCCATTGTGCAAAAATTTCGAGACACCCCTGAGGAAGCCAGAAGGCCCCCTGGTTGAGAAAGGCTGATCTAAGGCACTGCCACCACCGACTACAAGCTTTAGAAGATTTTGAAATGGGGTTTGGTGATGTCGTTACTGTGCTGCTCACTGTTCTCCTTGCAGGAGGCTCATGAGGAAGTAAAGCCCTGCCTCTACCAAGATGGCGGCCTCCACACAGAGATACAATACAAGACAAGGTATGGTAAGTCAGAAATTGGGAAAAATCCAGCTACAGGGAGACAACGGACATTGCATTAGTCCTTTGCCCTCTGCCTGCTTTTTTTTCAGCACAGCTTCCAGCGTTAGTTCCCCTATAACTATAACCCTATAGATATATACAGTGGCGTCACAAGGGGGGTGCAGGGGGTGCGGCCCGCACCCGGTTGACACAATTGGAGGGGTTACACCAAAATGACTGACAGTCATTTTGGTTTCACCCCCTCTAAAAAGTCGGGCACTTGGTCATGGACCGAGAGCCCGACAGTGTCAGGAGAGAGAGGGGACCCGGGGGCATACCTCATCCCACCGGGTGAACGCCCCCTCCTCTTTCTTGGTGATGGACGCCGGCAGGCGTCAATAAGATGACCGCGCATTGCGCGATGACGTCACGGTGTCACCCAGTCTCGCCTCCGGGTGACACCCAGCCTCGGGACGCCCCTAGATATATACATTATTACTCTGCAGTATACAATGTGACATAGTTACATAGTATTTGAGGTTGAATAAAGACATTAGTCCATCAAGTCCAACCTATTAGGATCTCATTCTAGGAGTACCTGTATATTACCTGTACCCCTGTATATTACCCGTACCCCTGTATATTACCTGTACCCCTGTATATTACCTGTACCCATGTACTATACATGCACAAGCTTCTATTGACAGGTCTCTATAAGCTGTCATTGTCTTTGGGAATCTGCTCTCCTTTACAATTTTCCATTGTGGCCGGGGCACAGATCCCGGCCGGCGCCAGGGAAGCATCTCAAAGTGTTAAACCTGTCAGGAAAACAAGAGCCAGGTAATGGGAGACACAAATGAAGGCTCAGATAACATGAATGCTCTTTTCATGCCTTCCCCTGACATGCTCGGGCAGTACACGCCGGCTGTATAATTTGCAGGCCGCTAACAAAGACTAGAATTAATAGCCTCTCCGGCTGCACTCTTTTTCCAATTAACGGAACGTCCAGATGTACCTGTTCTGGCTGCTGACCCTGCATCATGCCACAAAAACGGATATTGATTGGGGTCTGAGAAAATGTACAAACAGCTTCATTATTGGAACAAGGAACCGACAGCCTAGAAGAGCAGGATGACCCTGATGTTAGCTATGAGGCCGTTTAACATTTTCTGCCGCGTACAGTTTATGAATTTCTTTTGATATAGCCGTAGCTGCCTAATGTCCTTTTATCAGATCCATTACTCAACAGTTTGTCTGATGTATGCATCTGTATAAAGATATGTTATATTCAATATACACTATTATACAATGAAGGGGTTTATTTATAAACAATTCACAGAGCCATTCTCCCTGCAAATATCTGTGAATGAACGTTTGTTCTGTGCAAATAGAGGCAAAAATGGCTGAATGTAATACCACATTATGGCCCCTAGATGGAGCAAGGTAGCATGGGAAAGAATTCTTAATATCCCATGCTCCCAGCGCCATCTAGTGGACATAATTCGGTATTACATTTACACTTGCCCGGAAAAGAAAATAGCCTAGGAACGTTCGTTCTGTGTGAATAGAGGCAAAAACAACTGAACTTAATACCACATTATGGCCCCTAGATGGAGCTAAGGAGCATGGGAAAGAATTCTTAATATCCCGTGCTCCCCAGCGCCATCTAGTGGACATAATTCGGTATTACATTACACTTGCCCGGAAAAGAAAATATCCTAGGAACGTTCCTTCTGTGTGAATAGAGGCAAAAACAACTGAACGTAATACCACATTATGGCCCCTAGATGGAGCGGAGGAGCATGGGAAAGAATTATTAATTTCCTGTGCTCCTCAGCTGCATCTAGTGGCCATATTGTGGTGTTTACATTCGTTCTGAAAAGAAAATACACTAAGAATGTTCCTTCCTGCCTCTATTTGCACAGTACAGATCTGGGAATTGTTTATAATTAGACCCCCATGCATTTTTATTGTTTGTAAAACAAATCTACACTCAAGTTAAAGTAATTTTAAGATATAGATGTGAGAGGCCATAGGTTAAACTGTATCTAAGGCCAAAAACCGTTGCTCTGGGCCGGTGTCCTGTCGAAATAGCCAACTCGTCGCGTTGTGCAAACGTGTCACTTCCCGTGACTTGCCAGCAGGAGATTTTGACGAGTTGGCAGTAGCACACGTGGCTGCATAACAAAAAAATGCATAAGAATACTTGTTGAGCTGTCCAACTTCTGCCAGTGCACATGTGCTGGTATAAAGCTAATACAGTGGCATTATATATCAGCGTATGCACACTGGCAGCTTGGAAAACTTGATGAGTATTCTAATTGGCTTCTTGTTATGCAGCTGGGTGTGCACACGTGCATGTGCACTACCGCCAATTTGTGAAAACCTCCTGCTGCCAAGTCACCGGAAGTGACTTGGTTGCAGATCTTGACAAGGTGGCTATTTCTACAGAGCACCGGCTTCCTGATTGTTACAACTTGTCACACCATAAAAGGAAGTTTCTTAACATTGACTTGCATGGCAGGATCACCCGGCATTAGTTTAAATGTAAGCTGTAGATTTCAAAAGACTGAAAATGTCTTTTGAAATTATATTAAAATGCTGATTTCAAGTTTGGTTGGGTTTAAAAACCGAAGGTTAGTCTCTCTATCTAAAATAATGACCGGGGATTGGAAAGGCGGGGGAGTGGATGCGATTAGGAATTTTTGGTGTTGAATCTCTTGTGCGCTGGAGCAGGTACTGCTTGGGAAGACTTGCCATATTGTGCAGTTATTGGAACAAATGTCTTGTGAACGCCTCGATTCTCCTAATGCCGCACACCATATGGGAAGACTATTCTCTAGCATATATTAGTGCCGGAGCACACAGGCTATTTTTAGCAGTCAGACAGAAGGCTGCAAGCTCATACACATTGTACACAGTTTCAAAGAAATAACTTTATTCCAACCAGCCGCATATTATAGCAACAAAGAAACCTGCACTGAACCCCAAAAACTATAAAACCAGTAAGGGTCGGTGCACATTGATGAACCTGTTACTGGCAGCAACTCAGGATCACTAAGAAGTGCAGAGAAAAGATTCACCTGTTTCCATGCCTGGATCCCTCGCTGGGCCGAAAATGCTGCAGAATGACAATTGCTGCTGTAACAGGGATCTACATGTCACTCAAGCAGCAAAGACTATACTTCTGTATCCTTGCATCAGTCCCTTAGTGGCTGGATGAGCAAGACTTTACTCCCTTACTGGCAGGATGAGCGAGACTTTACTCCCTTAGTGGCTGGATGAGCGAGACTTTACTCCCTTAGTGGCTGGATGAGCAAGACTTTACTCCCTTTTGGCAGAATGAGCGAGACTTTACTCCCTTATTGGCAGGATGAGCGAGACTTTACTCCCTTACTGGCAGGATGAGCGAGACTTTACTCCCTTTTGGCAGAATGAGCGAGACTTTACTCCCTTACTGGCAGGATAAGTGAGACTTTACTCCCTTATTGGCAGGATGAGCGAGACTTTACTCCCTTATTGGCAGGATGAGCGAGACTTTACTCCCTTACTGGCAGGATGAGTGAGACTTTACTCCCTTATTGGCAGGATGAGTGAGACTTTACTCCCTTAGTGGCTGGATGAGCAAGACTTTACTCCCTTTTGGCAGAATGAGCGAGACTTTACTCCCTTATTGGCAGGATGAGCGAGACTTTACTCCCTTACTGGCAGGATGAGCGAGACTTTACTCCCTTACTGGCAGGATGAGCGAGACTTTACTGCCTTACTGGCTGGATGAGCAAGGCTTCACTTCCTTATTGGCTGGATGAGCAAGGCTTCACTTCCTTAGTGGCTGGATGAGCAAGACTTTACTCCCTTACTGGCAGGATGAGCAAGGCCATATTCCCTTACTAGCCAGATAAACAAGGCTTTACTCCCTTAATGAACGGAAAAGCAAGATCATATTCTCTTACTAGCCAGATGAACAAGGCTTTACTCTCTTAGTGGCTGTATGAGCAAAACCGTACTCCCTTACTGACTATATAAGCAAGTGGATGGATGAGCAAGACCATACTCCCTAACTGCTCAGATGAGCAAAGCTTTGCTATCTTAGTGGCTTGATGGGCAAGACTGTACTCTCTTACTGGATGGATAAGCAAGGCTTCACTCCACTAGTGACTGGATGAGCAAGACCATGCTCCCTCACTTGCCATTTGAGCAAGGCTTCACTCCTATAGTGGCCAGATGAGCAAGACTGTACTATCTTACTGGCTGATTGAGCAAGGCTTCAATCCAATAAAAGTTGCTCCTCTTTGTTTCCTGTTTTCGTTTTGCTCCATTGCCTTGCAGAGTCCTATGGAGCCACCCTTACATGCACACTCATGCTGGAACCACAGCCCTACTTACATACGTTGCCTGTGCACACACAAGCAGTCCTGTACACGAACTCCAGCAATGTAAATCTGCCCCCCTGCTCCTGCTGAATGACTGCGAAGCCAGCATAGAAGATCACAACTAATAACTTCAATAGAATATAAAAATTACCTTATGGTAACATCGAAAATACGCGGCTCGCTCATCAGAAAACTTCTCCAGACGCTTCGGCCCTTTGCTAGATGCTTTCTTGAATACTAACCAACACCTCTGATAGATCTGCAAAGAGAACAGCACCCCGAGTCACAAGTCTACATAGGATCACATACACTGCATACTTATTATTGTTTTCACTCATGATTCACACAGCTGTATACAAAGTTTCAGCACCATGGAAATCGAATGCCGGGAGGGATATGAAAGAACCGTCATATTGATCAACAAAATTCGGCCAAAACATTTCTTCCGAGGTTCAACCATTAATAAAAAAAAAAAATAACCTCTAGTGCACTCTACAGCCCAAGCCCGGGCACAGCGATTTTTATGTTTGTGTATTCTTCAATCAACACTTATCACAAAGCACAGGTGTAGAATCATCACTTGGGAATTGCCGATCATAGACGAGTTCTGATGTTCCGGCTCCCCACTGTACATATCAGGAGCTCCCAGTGGAGTTTAGAGAGCTCCCAAAGTTGTAAAAGAATGACATTGTTTGTGTGGTGATTAAAGATTAAAAAATTTCTGTGCCTGTGGTTGAGATTTAAAGGAGAACTATGGGGTCGGGGTTTTTCCCCATAGTTCTCCTTAGGGTAACGGGAGGACACAAACTAGCGTCCTCCCGTCACCCTAGGCTCAGCTAACCCAATATAATCTATGCAGTTCAGTTGGTTGTATAATCCCTTTGCTGTAAATTGACCTGCCATAATTAGATCTTACTCCTTCTCCCCCCAAATCCTCAGTGTACCTGCGGGTGGAAGTCCAGCTCCCATTCAACTTCTGTGCCCACTCCTGCTGTAGCGTTGAGGGTCTCATAGACCTCAGTGCTGTGGTCGCATCTCCACCCCAATCCCCTCTTGGCCAATCGCAAAGCAAACAGCCCCAGGCTGCATTTTGAGACTGGCCACAAGGAGATGAGGATGGAGATACAAAGTCCATGAGAGCTGGAGCGCACACAGTTCAGAAAGACCTGGACTTCCCAGATATGGTGGGAGAAATGGGAAGATCTAATTATGGCAGGTCAGTTTACAGCAAAGGGCCCCTACAGCTTACTGAACTGCAACCGCATAGTAGCCAGAGTTGGGCTTTAAACATTCGAATGACATTTGACTCGGCAACATTGAGTTATTCGGACAAATTTTGTGCATTCGGACACATCCGAATATCCGAATCCCAATGCCTCCGAATGTGTCCTAAACGGAAATTCGGATCCTGTCCGAATTTCGATCAAAAACTAAACTGAATTGGACATCTGACTTTTCCGGCCAATCAGATGTGTTTTTCAATTTAATGCCTCCGAATGGGTCTGAACACGAATTGTCGTTACGGCAACATGGGAGTCATATACAGTATATACATATAATACTAAAGCTGAGGCTCCCAGAACTGAATGGCATTCGGGATCCGAATTTCCGAATTGCATTCAGGAGCTCTTGAAAGCTATTCGGGTCTGGGAGCCTCAGCTTTAGTAATATGTGTATATGGCTCCCAGACCCGAATGGCATTCAGGATCAGAATTTCCGAATTGCATTCGGGAGCTCCAGAATGCCATTCAGGTCTGGAAGCCTCAGATTTAGTATTGTTCCCAGACCCGTAGTGCTTTCAGGAGTTTCCGAATGGTGTTTGGAAATTTGGACTCATTCGGGTCTAGGAGATTAAGTATTAATATCTGTAAATGGTTTTCTGTGGCATGCGCAGCGAATATTCATAAACTCATCCGAAACTAAGGAAAATTCGGATTTCGTCCGAGTCTGAAACCCAAACAGAATTGAATATTGGATCCGAGTCCCAAAATATCCGAACCAAACTTTTCCGCAGCTTACATGTCTATCACCCATGGGCTGCCTGCATACTAAACAGAGTGAATGTCCGCAGGAACGGATGAGTGAATCCTGTGTTATTTTCAGGGAAATCTTTTAGGTAAATATTCACTGGGCATATGATAAGCATACCCCATGATAATAACAAAACACTACAGCTACTCAAACACAGGAGACCCCAGCTCTCCAGACTTGTGGCTGATCCCTCGGACAAACAGTCTTTAATGCAAATGATCCTTCTATTCACAAGAAAGATTTTACACATGTGAGAGTAGTGAATAAATGTTACATTAACCAATGTTTGTATTATCAGCAGTGAACTTAATGTGAACATGTTTTAATTGTCCCGCCTAAAACAGACACCATAGTGTTAAGAAAAGCTTCTTCAGACCCCTCTGATCCTGGTTTGTCTTTGTTACTAAGATCTAGGTCTTCTGTGATTTTGGGACTAACCCCTTCCCTGTAGTGGGGGGGGTGGGGGGGTGAGGGGTTCAGCGAGATGGGGCGTAGTGCCACTGACTGTGGCCCTAAGCCCCGTCCCGGTAATATTTACCTTTAAATGTGGTTAGTTAGGTGCAGATGATATTATCTATACAATGATGTCAATTGTTATTGAAAGTAGACCAGTCATCAGTAGCAGAGCAATAAAGTTGGACATCAGCTATCGACAAACCTGCCACTTTAAACATCCCTGGGATTCTGAGACGCACCTATCTGAGCATTAAACTAACTCTGATCAGCGTGCGCTTTCTGCTTAATTAAGCAACTTCTGCTTTTATACAAAAGGGGGTTATTGAACCACGGGCGGGTCATGTGACCTTTGATTCATAAATGGATTACTCCCGCTGGCCACCAGATTCGATCAATGTGCCCGCACAAGAGAAGTAGCTCGCTCTCCGTTGCTTTGTTGCCCTGACCTCGCAGCTTCTGTCTGGGCTTTGCTTATCTTGGACATTGTCATCTATCGATGATTCTATTTTTATACACAAGACGATCGATACAAATTATCTAGATTACGGGGCAATTTAGATCTTGATAACAAGATTAGGTGCCGGTAGCCCCGCTCCTGGTTTAGTCTACAGACTGCTTTAATGGCAATTAACAGGAAATTCTAGTTTCTATTATGTTACTCTAAAATGATCATAAATAACTGAATGCCAGAACTACTGAACTGTTATATATATATATGTGTGTGTATATATGTATGTATATATATATATATACAGTATATATACACAGTATATATATATATTGTGGCATTGTGAGGCAATACCACGGTGTTAGGTGGCCTCAAAGTCACCCAGGGTTCTCAGCCAGAGGGGCTGAGTGGCTCCAGGAAGACATTACTGGTACCAGGAGAGAAGGCTTCTGTCTCACCACCACCACCATTTGTCCTGATGACCATTATCACTGAGAGTGTTTGTCATCCGAAAAAAGGAATAGATGGGAAATCATCCAATGGGGACACTAGTTCTGTTGACCACCAGAGATTTCCCTCTCCACAGATGGCAAAAAAAGCTATGGGGTCAGTGTTTTTCCCCATAGTTCTCCTTAGGGTAACGGGAGGACACAAACTAGCGTCCTCCCGTTACCCTAAGCTCAGTATACCGCGAGCTAAGCTCGCGGTATACTGAGACGCCGCAGCGGATCCCGACTTAGACGACGGGATCCGCCCAGCTGCGTGAGTGACAGCTGGCTCTGCCTATCTAGAGGCAGAGCCCGCTGTACCCGCCCCCTCCCCGTCCGTTCCGCCAGTCAGCGCTGGCAGATCGGAGCAGGGAGGGGGGAATCCAGCCCCTCCCCTGTCACGGCAGAGAGCCGTGACAAGATCGAGAGGTGAGCGAACCCGGTATGTGTTCGCTCACTTCCCGATCTACTGAGCCGACCTGTGACAGTCTCATTGTCACAGGTCGGCTAGAACTATGAGGTGAGTGGAAATCACCCATCTCATAGTTCTCCTTTAATCCATCCAAAATAAAACAAAAACGTTTCAGTTCTACTTTTATAATATTTTACAGAGCGGCATACTTAGAAACTGTGTGTTGCTTTCTTAAACCTTGGCAGCAAGCCTTGTCAGTTTTGCCATATATGACCCGAAGCAGCGCGGGGCAATCTAAAGGTTATAAAGCTAACAAAACAAACTAAGAAACAACAAGCATTTGGATTGATAGTTGCTGTGAGGTATGCGGGAGACAGAATATGGAAAGGCAAACAAAACTAAAAAGGCAAGGTAGGGGAAGGAAAGGAAATAAAAAAGGAAGGAGAGGGAATGGAAAAGGAAGGCAGTGGAATGATAGGAATAGGAAAGAAAGGGAAAAAGAAAAAGGAAGGAAAGAGAGTGGATGGAAAGCAATAGAAACGTGAAGGAAAGTATAGGGAGTATGAAGGGGAAGGGAGGACGAAAAGAAAGGAAAAGGAAGGGTAAATAAAAGAGGAAATTAAAGGAAATTGGAAAGGAAAGGATGTAAAGGGTAAAGAGGAGATGGAAAAAGGGAATGAAGACATTAGGAAAATAAAGGAAAGGGAATGGATGAAAAGAAATAGGAAAATGATGGACAGTAAAGGGAGCAGGAAAAATAAAGGAAGAAAATAAGGGTAAAGGAAACAGGAAATGTAAGGAAATGGGAAAGGATAGAAAGAGAAAGAGATAGAAAAAGGAAGAAAAGGGAATGGAAAGGAAGACAGTGGTATTATAGGAATAGGAAAGAAAGGGAAAGAGAAAAAGGAAGAAAAGGAAATGGTTGAAAAGAAATTACAAAGTGAAGGAAAGAAAGGGGAATAGGAAGGAGAAAGGAAGGAAAGGAAGGCATAAGGAATGTGGAAATGAAAGGAAATGGGAAAGGAAAGGATGTAAAGGGTAAAGAAGGAAACAGAAAAGGAAGTAAAGGGATTAGATTAAAAGAAATAGGAAAGTGAAGGAAAGGAAGAGAATAGGAAAAGAAAAATTAAATGGGAAAGGAGAGGGAATAATGGTAAATAAGGGGATGAGAAAAGGGAAAGGAAAGGGTAAAGAAAAAGAAAATGAAATAATTATGGGAATTATGTGAAGGAGGAAAGGAAAAGAAAGGCTAACTAGGACTTTGTACAGTAGGAACATCTATGGCTTTAATTTTTGTATTTTTTTTTTCTTTTAATGAAAGCCTAATTTGCTTTTATCCGCCACAAGCCGGCTCCTAAGTAAAACAGCTGTTGGAGTTAGGTAACGATTTACAAAAATAGATTGGCCCGTATTATACGCCGCCAGCAAGGTTAATTCAAATATATGCCGCTCCTCTATTCAGAGCTTTTATTGCCTAGTGATCGCTCATGAAGAAAGGGGGGAAAAGCACTTCTCAAACGGAAGATTGTAGAGATTCATTCATGTTATCATTATGGCCTGCAGAAGACGCTCTTTGTTAAAAGTGCCGTGATTTTTTATTTTTTTTTATTTAAAATGATGGTTTAGCTTCCTCCGAAGAGACGAAGACTTCTCTTTCATTCTGCGATGCTCGGGTTTTGTTGGCTTTTATATTAAAATCCTTTTATTTCTTTTTTTTTTATCGCAATTTATGGATCTCTGGCTGGGATTTACAGGATGAGATGCTTGACATGGCTTTTTTTTCTACATAGCGACTTGCTGACCTGAACGCACTGACTGTTTTATTATAAGTTCCCCGGCCGACCTAAATTATAACGCAGTATGAAACAGCGGAGTAGGAGAAGGAACACGGGGCTGTCTAAATGATGATGTTAATTGTAATATTTGTAGTATGTGTTGGGACGCTCTTTATGCAGCACTTACAATACAGAACAGATTACTTGTACTGGATATAGCCTTAGCACACAACTTAAAGTGGACCTGTCATTATCTTAAAGGAGAACTATGAGGTGAGTCATTTTCACTAAACCTCATAGTTCGAGCCGACGTGTGACAATGAAACTGTCACATGTCGGCTCAATAGATCGGGAAGTGAGTGAACACATACCGCCACTCGCTCACTTCTCGATCATCTCCCTGTAGAGAGCCGTAACCTGCAGGGATTCCCCCCCTCCCTGCTCCGATCCTCCAGGGGTTACTGGGGGAACGGACAGGGGAGGGGGCGGGTACAGCTGGCTCTGTCTCTAAATAGGCAGAGCCGGCTGTCACTCACGCAGCTGGGCGGATGTCGACAGCAATATCGGGATCCGTCCCGGCTACGGCGGTCTCAGTATACCGCGAGCTGTAGCTCGTGATATACTGAGCTTTGGGTCCTCCCATGACCCTGAGGAGAACTATGGGGTAAAACACTTACCCCATAGTTCTCCTTTAAGTCTCGATTAATAGATTCCTGACTTGTCACAGTAAACAACAACAATATAATTATTTTCACAAAAGTTCCACTTTAATCATTAAAGCCATCCTTGAGCTTCAGGCAGCAAATTTGCCTTGGCTGTGATGATGTCATCAGTCTGCTGCAGGCAGAAAAAGCATCTTTATATTGTATATTGTAACTTTATTGCAAGACACAAGGAGATGCAGGGGGCTGATCTGTATCAGACATTTGTGACCAGAGCCAAGAATTGCACAATCACCAGGATGGCATCTCAGTCCAGGGCGTTGATGGTGACCCTGGATGATCCCTGAACAAATATGGCTCTGTCCTCCTGGATAGAAAATCTGATGAAGGCATGGTGGCGGCTACAGTGACTTCTATGGAGACTGGGAGAGGGAGGGGCAGTACAAAGAACAAAAGAGACTGCTGCACTGCATGTGTGCTGACAGGGAACATGGTGACAGGAGGGCAGAGCAGAGGGATGTTCCCTTATTGCCCAATCAGCAGGCTAGAGGTGTGTTTCTGACCAAATTGTGCTTCTGCTGCAGTGGAGCTCCATGACCTGACCTTGCTGTCTGGCAGGGCAATTATTAAAGTACTCTAGCCATTTTTCCTCTGTCCTCTCACTTATTCAATCCCAGTCCTTCACAGGTTAGTGCAGGGGTAGGCAACCTTGGCACCCCACCTGTAGTGATACAAAATCCCATCACGCCTACGGGTGTGCATGCCTGTGGAGCCTTGCAATGCATCATGGGACTTCCACAACAACTGGAGTGCTGAGGTTGCCTACCCTTGGGTTAAAATTTGTCTTTTAATGTAAGATTTTTTTAAGAGCCAGAGTTCTTTAAAAAAAAAAATGAAGAAACTTCAAACTGTGTTTCTATCGAGCAGCTTTCACAATGAAGTACGAGGAAAAAAAGACATGCTTCCCCTTCCTTATTAAATTGTACTACATTACCGCGTTCCACTTACTGCCATCCATTTACGTTTAATAAAACAGAATGTACACAGTGGCTTATTAAGCTCAGTTAAGGTTTCCGTTCACGTACGCAGCCCCTCCTTTAGATTCCCTTTATTGTACTTCCCTGGACCGATACACACAGGATATATGGAGCGATGACTGGTTCACTTTAATATCATATCACAAGAGTTGCACTGGCAGCTCACCGCTGCGTGAAGCTGCACAACTCGGATTTATTCCATCAGATGTTGATGCCTCTGTTGTAGAACCTTTATCCTTTCTTATGAGTGACGTTAATGAGGCAAAAATGCAACATGTGATAGTTCATTTGTGAAGTCTGGAAAAAAAACGGCTACAGAAACGACAATTTCAGGTAACTTACTCACATCAGGGAACTGGTAAAGCCTACGTCGGTGAAGGTTCTCATTCATCAAGGTCATGGAATATCTGAGCATTGCCTAGTGGTCCTCAGACGCTACCATATATTTTGTATGCTTGTGTATACCATGAGCAGTCCCCATCAGTGGCGTAACAATCGCCATAGCGATCAAGGCGGCCACTATGGGGCCCGGAGCACAGGGGGGCACGGCCAGGACATCCCTGATGCCATACGGGCCACCTGGGTCGTGAGGCCCAGGAGGCGGGGCCCATCAGCGACCATGAAGGAAGAGGAGGTGATAGGTAAGGAGTGTGACCAGCCCACCTGAGACCCTGCAAAGCCCACCATAGAGAGTCTATGGCGGGCTCTGCAGGGTCACCATCAGGTAGGCTGTATGGGATATCAAGTGGGCTCTGCAAGGGGTGTAACTAGAAATCACAGGACCCCATACAAAATGTTGCTATGGGGCCCTGTGATTTCTAGTTACGCCCCTGGTCCCCATACGTCTGGGGTGGGCAACTCCGGCCATCCAGCTGTGCTTTGTTGATCCCAAATTATGACTCTGGGAGTCATATCTGTAACACAAGTAGATCCCATCGCACTCCTGACCGGATAGAACCCAAGATAATGGGTGGGCGCTGAGATGACAGCAGACTCTGCAGATCAGTATCACGTAGTAGAAAAGTCACTCGCACTCCAATGAGAATTTCAGTGTCATGTACCTGGTAGAGGACCGAGTAGTTGAGGAGGCCTCAACTATACTCCTGAGAGTGGAGACAAGGAGTGAGAGGACAGAGAGCAGCACTGGTGCCAGGGGGTGTAGGGTAGTGTGCCTGGGTAAGTCCAGAAGCTGGTCTCCAAGGAAGCAGGCAAGGATGCAGCCAGAAGGACAGTGAAGAACACTGCAGGAGAAGGACTGAGTCACGCAGGCCAGGGTCAACACCAATCGGGCAGCAAAGTACAACAGCAGGCAATAGAGTAGACCAGGAACAAGCAGAGGTCAGGGGCAGGCAGCAATCAGGAGTAGTCAACGGAGTCCTGGGTCTAGGCAGCAGAACACAGGAACAGGCTAAATCACAGGAACACACACACAAGCTGAAAGACCATTCAGCAATGATCCACAGAACAGGCAGGTTTAAATAGAGCCTCTGTCAAGGTGAGTTGCGTCATATCCTGTGCGCCAAGCTAGCGCGTCTTTGCGCGTACGTTCAGTTGCGTGCGCTAATGGGAAAGACAGGGCCACGCGCATGCGCCGAAGCACCCAAATGGCCAGGTATAGTTATACATTCCGTCAATGTTCTTGAAATTTACTGAAATTCTCATTGGAGTGCGAGTGACTTTTCTACTAGGTCATATCTGTAACGTCACTCTTGCAATGCCTCATGGGACTTGTAGTCCAACGACAGCTGGAGAGTCGTAACTGCCCACCCCTGCTATATGTGGTCTTCGGATAAGTTTGAAGGCTAGCCTGGATTTGTGGGAGGAGCCTGTGCCTTTAAAGACGGCAGGGCTCACAGGGGATTTACGTTGGCGGGTCACGAACGTCCCCACCCGCAAATTCCCCTTGCTTTCATTCATTCATTCATTTCATTTACATTCGAGTATGCCCCCTTTTAGGCATACTGACCTGAGAAGGCCAAGGCACACCACAGGCCATTGGGGGGGTGGCGGGTATCACTTACTTGAGAAGGCTCGGACCACAACTGTTACTCACCACTGAAACTCTCTTCCTGTTATCTTAAAAATGTTTTATCCCCTTTTAAATAAAAAATCTCGGTTTTACATACACTTTAAAATACACTGACGACTTCCTGTTATCGCCACTTTTCCTGCAGCGATGTTAAAACCTTCTGCTGGATAAAGAGTACATTGGATTATACAGCTCTATTCATCAGAACTACAATAGGGGGTTGCAAAGGAAAGAGGGACAGAGGGATTTTAGTTCCAAAAGAGGAAGCTATGCCCGGGGTTGAATTTTCTGCTTGACTCAACGAATGAGCTACAAGTATTTGTCAAGCTCTGTACATATGTATTTCGCAGTTTGCAATTGTACCAATACACCTTCGCACTCCTTGGGGCTGGCAGGACGTTAATCTAAGGCGTCAGATTTCTCCTACTCTGTAAGTTCTGAGCTGGAGATGTTGGCCATAAATGTTTCTCATATTCTGACAGATCTCAAAGAAGAAGCACAATTCCAGTAACTAAGCAACAGTGTCTTCTTTAGCCTGGGAAAGATGTCCTCTATAAAATGATTGCACGCTAATAATTTTTATTTAGCTCTTGAGGTGAAAGGGGGCCTCAACGTCAATGTCATTCCTACCAAATGAGCCGGCCTTGGCTTTGTGTTTGGGAGGCCTCTGTTGTGTTTAAGCCCTGTGACTGTAAGGTAACCAGGTCTACCGCACATGTGCGTGGTCCCGTTGTTCGTACCATAGAAAAACAGGCACTTGCACGCGTGCTCATCGGGACATACGCACACAAGCACGCTAATCTGGCGCACAGGCGCGGTAATGGGGTGCACATCAAGTGATGCATTACCTCTGAATTGATCTCCCTATTTAAAGCAAGCACAGCCTGGGCTTAGTTGCTTTCAGCGGTTCTCTCTGATCCTGTTTGTATCTTGACCCAGATTGAACCTGACTGCTCCTGATTGCTGCCTGCCTTCTGACCTTGGAATTGTTATTGGACCTTGCCTCTGCCTCATCCCTTGTACTTCACTGCCCGACTGGTGTGACCCCTGGCTTGTCTGACCTCGATTCTGCCTACTGCTCTGGTACCCTGCTGTCCGCCTGTTGTGACCTCGGCTCTGCTCTACCCGAATCTGATTCTGGACTTCTGCCTGGCACGGTGTTGCCCCACTCACTGGCACCCATGCTACTTGCTGTTTCTCAGGCTCTGTTCCCATCCTCAAAGTTTGGGGGACACAAGGTGCAAGGGGAGCCTCCTCATCCAACCAGTCTCCAGCCAGGTACGTGATAGTGACACTTTTAGAAGACAGGCTGGTCTTCACAGATCCCACTGTCTGACGACCAGCCATGATGGCTCGATTCCTTGATGGTGTCACAGGCCATAAGAACTGAGGGTATACCTGCTGACCAGGCATGCGTTCAGCTGATAAAACAACCCCTGGCACATTTATGAAGGAGTATAGGCCATGCCAACCAATCAAAGTGCTAAGTAGGCTTGTGTTTAGATTGTTTGACACAAAGTAGATAGATAACAAATTGGGGCCAAGGCCGTGTCCCACTGGTCATCCAACCATGGCCAAAACTTTTTGGAGCAATAGATTCTGCACCGGGTACTTTGAAAACCGAAAAAATAAAATGAGCAAACCAGATAAAAAGTTTTATCACACCCAAAGTTTCGGTTTATCCCTCCTTCAAAAAGTAATGCAATCTAACCCCAAACGTGGCCTTCCCCCAACTCCTATCATTTAATCATGAACCTGGAGGCACGCCAAAACCCAACCCTTGACTTAGTTTGAACATGCACCAAGCTTAAAGGAGAACTATGGGGTTAAGGCTTTTCCCCATAGTTCTCCTTAGGGTAACGGGAGGACACAAACTAGACTACCCAACAGGGAGCTAGCTATAAAACATGGCAGAATTGTAAATTCTTCCCAACTTTAACAAAAGTGGAATTTAAGGCAAAACCTTTTAATTCCTCTGAGAGTGGGGAAAGGTTAGAATGGTCAAAAGGCTTTTTTTGTGTTTCTGTTGGGGTGACTTCCCCCTAGCGATGACTGTGGTGACAGGGTCACTTTAAAGAACAAATGTTTTGGCTGTAACTTCATTTTAAATAGCACAAGAATTAGTCTGGAGGTGAGCTGGTGACTGAAAGTGGCAATTTCATGCTTGGAAAATGGTTTCACTCTGTTCTAGGTGGAACGGCGGTATATCATGGGAGATGTAGATAAGAGTAAGGGCCGTCTGCCCAGAAGAAAAGGTAAGACGACAGCAAATTATAACCCCCTGCAATTAGTTTCTTCATATCTGAATCCTCTTTAATTAGTCCCGCGCACACATTTAACAGCATAACTGTATTTATTTTATTCTCTTCCTCGTCTTCAGCTGTTTGCTTCCAGCGTACTGCTTGATTAAGATATAGATCTTTGCGATCCTGATGGTGCTGTCATTAATCTAGGAAAGCAATAACCCCTCGAAGCCTTGGGAAATATACATCCCTTTAAATCTTTAATCAATGCTAAAACATATGGCAGGCGATGCATTTTATATAAGATCATCTATTACACACATCTCACCGGCACAAAGAGAATTAAGAAAAAAAATAAAAGAACTTCAACAATATCTTAATTCTCCCCTCTCAAACTCTAATTTGAAGGTGAGTTAATTAACCGGACAGAAAGCAAAACAGTCTGCTTGGGATTCCCCCTCCCTGCCGCCGCCGTCGCCGATTGTTCCTTATTCGCAGAGCGCGTGTCAGCTTTAAGTAATTGAGCATATTGTGAATTCCCTCTATGTTTAAATGGAGGAGACGATAGCTGAAGCCTAACTCAATTGAAGGACTAGGCGTATAACTCAATTAGCGAGCACTGCGAGGATGAAGACCCCCCTTCCACCCTGTGTAATGTTCAGAATGAAGTGCAGCTTTCTCACATGACAGGTTAAAGGGAACAGCTGACTCCAGCTCATAGGAATGGTTTGCTATTTGAAGAGTAAGTCTGGAACAAATACAATTATAAAACATACGGTATTCAATAGAACTCTCATATGTGTCCATGTTTTCTCTTTTTAAATACTGAAAGTACAGGAAAATATCTGTTGCTCTGTCATAAATCCGGTAAGCTCCTAACTTACTGGCTGAGCTGACAACACTGCCTCTGCTGCACTGAAGTCCCAAGCAGTGTTGTCAGCCCTGCCCACTTCTCTCATGCTGGACTACAGAACACCTACCCCTAATGGTATGGAGAAGAGAAAACGGGAAGAAGAGGAAGAAAAGAAGAAGAGAAGATGAAGAGAAGAAGACGAGAAAGAGGGAGAGAAGAGGAAGAGAACGAGAAGATAAAGAGAAGAAGAAGAGGAGAAGAAGAGGAGAAGAAGAGGAGAAGAAGAGAAGAGAAGAAGAGGAGAAGAAGAGGAAGAGAAGAGAAGAAGAGGAGAAGAAGAGGAGAAGAAGAGAAGAGAAGAAGAGGAGAAGAAGAGAAGAGGAGAAGAAGAGGGAGAAGAAGAAAAGAGAAGAGGAAGAAGAATAGAAAAGAAGAGGAAGAGAATAAGAAGAAAAGAGGAAAAGGAAGAGAAGAGGAAGAGGAGAAGATGAAGAAAGGGGGAATATGAGAGGAAGAGGGAAAAAAGAGAAGAGGAAGAGAAGGAGAATAGAAGAGGAATAAGAAGAGGAAGAGAAGAGGAAAAAAAGAGAAGAGGTAGGGAAGATCAAGAGCAAAGGAAGAAGAGAAGAAGGAGGTGTTTTGCAGTACAACGGTGGGAGGGCGCTCAGGCAGGGCTGACAACACTGTTTGAGATTTCAGTGCAGCAGAGGCAGCGTTTTCAGCTCACAGCAGAAGGTCGGAGCTCGCTGGATTCCTGGCAGGATCAACAGGTATTTTTCTGTGACTGCAGCATTTTTAAAAGAATAAAACATGGGGACGTGTGTATGTATTGCAGCAATGTACATGGTTTAAAATTTTCTTAGACATTATAAATGGAACTTATCAGCAGAGAAATAAGGAACTTCAACTGCTGACTTGTGTTGGAAGGTGCAGGCTCCAGATTATCTACATCCTTGCTTTTATGACTTGAAGCAAGGATGCAGACTGGCATTGCTGACTCCACTGGCTGCATGGTAACCCCACACGATGTGGTGGAATCGACTGAAGTGCAATTCATGGCATGGTAATTTGAAGCAAAAGGAGTCAAATCGCAATGCAGCACATCCATGGCCATCAGTCACAACCAGAGAGTCAATGGAAGAGGAAACCAGGGTCACTGATAGCACTTATGATCGAAACCAAGACTAAAGCAGTCGCTCACCTCTGCTCTCTACCTACTCACTCATTATTGAAGCAGCCAGTGCGGATGCTTCCACTGTTAACCCGCTATGAAATTTCAGCTGGTGTGCCGAGGGTGATGGGAATTTTAAAGAAGATCCAATAGGAGCATTTTAAAATAAGTTTCACAATCTTATAGTGAAGATATATACCAATTAAAAGTTTTTTAATCTGTATTCTCTAAATTAAATTGCACTTTTTTTTTGCCTTTTTAACATATTTAAAGGAAAAGTTCTGTTTAACCTTTAACCACTATAACCATTTTCTAAATCAGAAAACCCACCTGTGTGCCTGGGGGAGACCTGGGCACACTCTGTAATTCAGGGTTTGACTTTTCTGATTCTGGAGATAAGCCCCACCCACCCGGCACCCCTGCTATCCAATGGCAGTGCCTCAGTGGCTAACCAAGAACAGCACTCCCCCATTCCTCAGGTTAGCATGGGTGGTCTGCTCTATATTTGCATTGCAGGGTAACTGTTAATACCCTGTTCATATCCATGAGCTATGCAGCCCAATTACAAAGTATTTGATATATATATAAATGTATATATATATATAGCCTATGTAGCAGCTGTTGTTAAAGTGAAGTCACTGCATTCATTTGATTTTATATATAGTTCTATGTCTCGTCTCCTGATACGAGATAGATACGAGTGTCTAGCTATAGGGTGAGTATAGTTACGGCTTTATTATATTTTATTTCCATACAAGGTTCCTCGTTTCGTGTTCTGATTCAGTTCACTGTGTGAATTTAGCATTTTGCTCCCTTGACCCTCCAGTTGTCCTCGCGGCTCGGTTCACCGGGAGATCGGAAAGTCGAGGGAGGGTCAGAAAAGCCATAAAAATGTCACCTTCACTTTTGAGACGAATTTCACGAGCACCAACCAGAAATGGACACCTTGAAGTAGGTTTAAGCCCTAACTGGAAGGCATTTAGTTTTACTACATACATAGTAACATAGAAAGTAAGGTTGAATAAAGACACAGGTCCATCTACTAAAGCCATGTGTATCATCAACAATTGCTACCCCCCCCCCCCCTTCCCCCATCTTATTGCTGCCAACCTCGTGCAGCCTCTTTCAATCACTTCTGTCTCAATGCACTCGCTCCAGTGTCAGTAGCACATCATTGCTCCTGATGGTAATCATGCAGTATTGCGCCGTAGTGTCAAAATTACAATAGGGGCTACTGGCCCCCCCCCCACTGAAAATAGTATTGACTATGATATTTACATACAATATGAATGGACGGCACTACATATGAATAAGCCACGACTCATTTTCCCAAAAAAATTTCAGCGTGTGGCTGGAGCAGCAGTGGCGAACCTATGGCATGCGTGCCAGTGAGGGCACGCAGGGCCCTCTCTGCTGGCACGCGAGCCCAGGTTCAAGGACCACCAATTGAAATAGATCGCCTCAGTACGCGATCCGGGACAGTTACAATCAGGCAGCGGCCTCTAAACAGGCAGATTAGACGGCCGCTTCCTCCTCGCTAGGGCCCAGGGATGGCGCGTTTTTGCTGCGCGAGAAGTTCACGGCTAATGTTATTCAATGGAGCTGTTCTAATGTACAGCTCCATGTCGCCAGTCGCTGTAGCAGGCCCCTTTTTCCCGATTTTTCTATTTATGAATGCAGCCCGCCGGTGAAGGTTGCGCGATCGCCACTGGAACGTCGCCCCCGAACAGTCGCGCGGATCCGCTTGTAAGGTATGTCGCTTGGTGTGAATGGGGCCTAAGGCAGTGATGTTGAACGTTTCTTAAACCCGAGCACCCGAACTGCAATACAGTACTAAACTTATTTTCAGCGCTGGCACTTTGAGGTAAATAAATTGATTTTGCATCGCAATTTGGGCACTAGGGTTCAAAAAGGTTCGCCATCACTGAGCTAGAGTGTGTTTGGGTTTCGCTTGAAGAAAAGGTGGCAACCTTATTCTGACAACACCCAACATATGGTGCTTGCTATAGGTCAGTTCTGTTGGTTCTCTTCCTTGCTCTTTCTCTTTCATTCAAGGTTCACTTCATCATGACCAAAGTGCAGAAACACAAAACCATTAAACAAGTGACCTGCTCCATTTTTTAAGGCTTTTCCTATTTTATAACGCAGCTCCACAAGCAATTAGTACGGCGGATGCAGCTGAAGGATTCCTAAGACTTTTCTACACCCAAGAGGGCACGCAGGGAGCTGTAGTCCTACAACAATGAAAAGTGTTGTCTATCCATGCCACCAAGCATGTCAGCCTGTAACCTACAAGAACTGTGAGCCGGTGTCTGGTGCAATTCCAGTAATAAAGTAGCTTTGCGGGTCCAGCGACCTGCAGAGCGTCGGAGATAATATACGGAATGATGTATCCGCGGCGTCATAAATCACACCTTGTCAGATCTTGGCGCGGCGAGCGAGAGTATTAATAATTCAGCCCACCTCTATTGATAATTAATACTTTCTCCTTTGGGGCCTGGCGGGAAAAAAAAAAGAAGCTGAACTTATTTTGAGAGCTGTGCTCTGAGAGAATATTTAGTGCTCTGATAAGTAAGATGGATATGGGCCTGTTATACCGCAGAGTGACCCAAACGCAGATTAATGAGACCATTTTTATGCCTACCCAGCAATATTGGCGCCTCTGCTCCCTGGAGTGTTGCCAGCGCATGAAGGAGCACCCAGGAAGATTATTGACCGGAAACCTTGTGGGTTTAACCAGACATCAAGCTGTGTTTAGCTCTGCAACAGCGGAGCAAAGTTAAAAGGGAACGGTCGCCTAATATTGTTACATATTTTAAAGGAGAATTATGAGGCGAGTGATTATCACTCAGCCTCATAATCTGAGCCGATGTGTGACAATGAGACTGTCACAGGTCGGCTCAGTAGATCGGGAAGTGAGTGAACACATACCGTCGCTCACTCACTTCTCGATCTATCCCTGCAGAGAGCCGTGACTGTCACTCACGGCTCCCTGCAGGGATTCCCTCCCTCCCCGCTCCGATCCTCCAGCGCTGACTGGCAGAACGGACGGGGGACGGGGCGGGCACAGCTGGCTCTGCCTCTAGATAGCTGCAATCCTGCAGCTGGGTGGATCCAGACAGTATTGTCGGGATACGTCCCGGCTGCGGCGTCTCAGTGTACCGCGAGCTGTAGCTACTGAGCTTTGGGTCACGGGAGGATGCTAGTTTGTGTTCTCCCGTGACCCTTAGGAGAACTATGGGGAAAAGCCCTGACCCCATAGTTCTCCTTTAAGTTGCTGTTTATTTGAAATCAATTTCTTGCCTTGGCTTTCACTTTTTTACTTTTCCTGCCGCTCCATATTATGATTACTTTTAATAAATTCTCCCTTTAGTTATCATCTGTACACCAGGGAATAAGATTAACATTCCTCCTTATCTATGGGGAATGATGGAAGCTGCCAGGGCTCACATGGTTCATGCTTCAGGCGGTAAAGTCTGAACTCATGTCTTGCATGCTTATTCCAAGTTTAGTGACTTAATATGATATTGAAATGATCTGAACCTCCAACTTTAAAACCATTTGAGCTCCCATATTTTTATTCTTACAGGTATTCTTTAAAGTGACCCATGTCATTCCACCTGCTACCCCATCTATCAATCTGAGTCCATAGAGGCTGCACTGATCTCTTTTTTGCTCTGTCTCGTATATTACAGCTCTCTAGCAATACCTAGACAGCAAATGTGGAAACTGCCTGAATGCAATGGCATCATCCCTCCTTTCTCCAAATGTCAGGAATGTTTTTTTTTCTCTATTGGCTGAGGTTTTTTTGACAGACCATCCCCTACCTATTGATACTCAACCTCCATACTCTCGCCAGCACTTCTTTTCCTCTTTAGTAGCCCCCATGAATACCCTGTACTTCCGGGTATGGGATTGCATGTCACCTTTACCCTATCCTTCCAGGATGGAGTGCTCAGGTCTGAGTGGCCAATCACCAGGCACAAACACTGTCATGTGGGTAAGGGGAGAAGGCCTTTAAATCGAGGTCAAAGAGGGGAGAAGGTCTTTAAGGTCTGACAACTACTGACATGGAGCTTGCACAGGGATTAGACTCAGCATTTGCAAAGGCAAACAGAGCAGGGGGAAGTGCAAGTAAGGTAAGTGTAGCGCCCTCTAAAATGTCGCTATTCAATTTAGAGATACCTTGACTGTAACCAGTCCAGATACTGATTATACAGAGCTCTGCATTCTATAGGTGTCCCTGAGTCTGCTGGATTGATTGCTCCTCCTGTTGCTGAGGAAAAGGGAGCCTTGGCATACAGTGAGGGAGGATCCACCCTCAGGTTATGACTATGCACCTGACCCTAGCCAATCCCTGAGTAGGATGACTCAGAGGCATGCTGAGGGCAGGTAATAAAAGGTCTGGGGACATTGTGGAGCTGTTGGGTGCATTGTTCTAAGAAGATACTACCACTAAACTGGAGTGCTCCTTGGCAGTTGCAGATGCTGAGGGCACAGAAGTTCCAGATCTTAAAGAGGAAAATACCTGATGGAAGTTGGGTCGGGGAGGAGTCCGCTTGTTGAGGGGTACTGCAGAGGAGCTGGTGCGAGCGTCCGTCTGGGACCCACAAGGGAGATCCCACACCCTATTCCAGGTATCGGTTCACAGTACTACTACTACCACTATTGGTCCCTGGGACCAGATCGCAGTGATTTCGGCCTTAGCGGTTGCTAGGGGAGAAAGCTGTCCTCCGAAGTATTTCCAATGGCATCCTACAGACCCTAAACCCTCTCTCTCCTATTGATGTTGCAAATAAATACCCTAAAAAGACCCTAAGACTCGAGCCGTTCTGTCCGTGAGTGTCGGTGTGCTGTTGCTGATCAAAGGGGACTGGCAGCTGGAACCAACAGGTAGGAGAACCTATTTCAATATCCAGCGGCTCCTTCGGGGGTGAGCGCTACATAAGTATCACTGGGTAGAGGGTTGGCCTGTCAAAAGAACCTATTGCTTTCACCTGAAAGTTACACGGGCACTTTCACCTTGCTCATTCACAGCAAAGTTAAGGTGTATTTGCAAACCCCCTCCCCAACACTCA
>NW_017306742.1:154017-157555 GCF_000935625.1 Nanorana parkeri
CCCCCCCCCCCCCCCCCCAACCTCCCTTTCATCACAGCTGGCACTAAAATCCTCACGGCCAACTGATGTTAGACCCAAGGCAGCAGTGATGTCACTTCCTCTGTCATGTGACAGTGCTTAGGCCTAGAAATTGTTTGCTAGAAAGGAGCAGCGGGAGTGCTAAAAAGGTCAGTATCAGTAACTTTGGGGTCCCTTTGCAAAGGCACAGTCACTTTGCACTGAATGGCCAAGGTAACTGTGTCTCTTAAGGGACATTGGTGAGCTTGTTTTGCTTTCGTATATATGTGGGAACCATTTTTTATTTAACTTTTAGTCTTTTTCTTTCTACTAGTATATAGATGCCAGAGAGAGGAAACAGTTATGGAACCCAAACAGGAGAATTCAAATGATGACACTAATTTTTTTCCTCCCTTTTAATGTTTGGCGGCTCCTCTGCCAAGTCAGAGCTGGAATATAGAGCTGCCAGGTCAAGCTCGAGTCAGATATATGTTCTGCAGAGGAGCTGAGGAAGCCAAGCCACTCAGTGCGCTGCGCTGTGCGCTTCACGGAAGGGTGACAAACACTGGAAATATATGGCCGGCAGGCGAGGGAAATGGGGAAAATAATTATGGATAGTGATGACTAATAGAAACTTTCAGAGATATCTCTTCACCACTGCCAGCCCAGAGAGAAATATTCTGCCAAGGTGCGTGCGCAGTCATGAATACTGCAGCAAGAAAGCAACATGTTTAAAAGCTGGGAAAAACCCGGCCAAAGCCTTGGTTGCAAAAGCCTAATTTTCCACATATAATCATCAACAATCTGTAAAGAGTCATTAATTCCTAAAGGAACCCAGTCATTAAAAGAATGCTGCAGGTATAAATTGCAGGCACTATGAGTTGCCCAACACTCTGGCAGCAGCTTTCAAGCTTGTCCACTCCTTCCTGCCTCCAGCACATTTCTGTTAGCTAGTAAGCCTACCTGTCATCATGATGGGCCAATGGTCTCATAGTATTCAAGGTTAAAGGTTCAGAGTGCATTAAAGTCAGAGTATCAGGATTGTAGGGCAGCTAGCATTTCAGTAGGAGGTCAGCAAAGGCAGCTCCCAGCACAGGTTTCTTTGAAGCCATTGCAGGCAACATATCTCTGCCTAAGTTAACAAATAAACTTCTAATTTTAGAACACGGCCTATGATACATGTCTGTCTACTTCAACCTATGACACAGGATCATCTACTTCAACCTATGACACAGGTCCATCTACTTTAACCTATGACACAGGTCCATCTACTTTAACCTATGACACATGTCCATCTACTTCAACCTATGACACAGGTCCATCTATTTCAACCTATGACACAGGTCCATCTACTTCAACCTATGACACAGGTCCATCTAGTTAAGCCTATGACACAGGTCCATCTACGTCAACCCATGACACAGGTCCATCTACTTCAACCTATGGCACAGGTCCATCTATTTCAACCTATGACACAGGTCCATCTGCTTCAACCTATGGCACAGGTCCATCTGTTTCAACCTATGACACAGGTCATTCTAGTTAAGCCTAAGACACAGGTTCACCTAGTTTAACCCATGACACTGGTCCATCTTGTTCAACCTTCGACACAGCTCCATCTAGTTCAACCTATGACACAGGTCCATTTGCTTCAACCTATGACACAGGTCCTTCTGCTTCAACCTATGACACAGGTCCATCTGCTTCAACCTATGACACAGGTCCATCTACTTCAACCTATGACACAGGTCCATCTGCTTCAACCTATGACACAGCTCCATCTAGTTCAACCTATGACACAGGTCCATCTAGTTCAACCTATGACACAGGTCCATCTAGTTCAACCTATAACACAGGTCCATCTAGTGCATACTACGACACAGGTCCATCTAGTGCATACAACGACACAGGTCCATCTAGTGCATACTACGACACAGGTCCATCTAGTTCAACCTATGACACAGGTCCTTCTAGTTCAACCTATGACACTGGTCCATCTATTTTAACCTATGACAAAGGTCCATCTAGTACAACCTATGACACTGGTCCATCTAGTTCAACCTATAACACAGGTCCATCTAGTGCATACTATAACACAGGTCCATCTAGTGCATACTACGACACAGGTCCATCTAGTTTAACCTATAACACAGATCCATCTAGTTCAACCTATGACACAGGTCCATCTAGTGCATACTACGACATAGGTCCATCTAGTTTAACCTATAACACAGATCCATCTAGTTCAACCTATGACACAGGTCCATCTAGTGCATACTACGACATAGGTCCATCTAGTTTAACCTATAACACAGATCCATCTACTTCAACCTTGAACAACCTAGTGCAAGCTTAGAAAGCTGATAACAGTATCAACTCATTGCAAAGGAACTTACAAGGACACTGGATATCTTGCAGGATCAACAGGTATTTTCTGTATTTGCCAGAAATGTGCCTAGCCTGAAAAAAGAAAACGAATGCAGCCAGCACATCTGAGGACTACAATATATTACATTATTGTGCTTGGGTTCAGATATATACTTAAAAAATGTTGTTTTGCAAGAAATTTAGAAAAATATGGTCATAAATGGAGTTTATATATACAGTATGTACTTTTTTTTTCCCAAAAATTTTAACTTCAAAAAAATAACCTCAGTGAACTCATGCTGAGCCAATACTTTTTTTTTTTTTAAGTGGCCGTAAACAAAATGGAACAGGCAAACATTAAGGGAGCCATTAGTGTGAGAATCCTGAGCCGGCCCTTAATTCGTAAAGAGAATTCAGCTTCAGATCCTTTGGAGCGAAGCCTTCAGCGGGGAAAATGGATTTGAATTAAGGTATTGAGCAATGACTTTGAAGAGCGCTTGGAGAGCCTCATGAAGATATACATTTAAATGATGGTGCTGAATGGGCCCCGCGTATATGGCCATTTATGGGGTTTACCGAGAGAAGCAACATTGATTTTCAAAGCGCTCGGATGGAAAGAGAAAAAAAAAACCAAAAAACATATTAATGGGTCCCAGTAAAAAGCATTTTATTAGCAGCAAAACAGCAATGATTCATTTTTCAGAGACCGCAGAAAACAGTCACTGAGGGAGCCCTGCATTTGCAATAGATATTTTTTAATAGAGGCGGCAGTACATAAAATGTCGTAAGACAATATTATATAAGATATATTTGATGAATGCCAAGGGGAAAGTCTAAAACTCAGGTACTGACAGCATCATAACCGCTTCTGCGCGAGTCGGTATTTTACTGATGGAATTGTTTAGGTTTTTCTTTAATCTACGCATTATATTATCTGACGCATATTCAGCAGCCCTGAGCGAGCTCGATCATACACTATTCACATCAATCTCTGCCCCACATGTGCCTACACTCTAAAATCTGCTCCATACAAACATGCAAAAGCATACTAGGGTCCATTTGGATGAAGCTGATTAAAGGTAGACCTAGACCTAACTGTAAAAGTAGACCTAGCTTTAAATATATTTTTTAGGGACACAGAGATCTCGATATACCCTACACCCCCAACACCCCC